>NW_022589720.1:31435538-31486553 GCF_004348235.1 Phoca vitulina | reverse complement strand
GCGAGTTTTACTATTACATGCCGGGGTGTTGGCCTGTTTTCCTTGATCTTGGGAGGGGTCCTCTCTGCCTCTAGGACACGAATGTTTGTTCCATTCCCCAGATTAGGGAAGTTCTCAGCTACGATTTTGCCCAAATATATCTTCTAGTCCTCTCTCTCTACTCCCTCTGGGATTCCAATAATTCTAACATTGGAACGCTTCATGGTGTCACTTATTTCTCTGATTCTATTTTCATGAATTCTGAGTTGTTTTTCCCTGGCCTCCTCTTTTCCCTTTTTATCTATTAAATTGTCTTCCAGGTCACTGATTTGTTCTTCTGCCTCACTTACCCTAGCTGTTAGAGTATCTAGATTAGATTGGATCTCATTGATAGCATTTTTAAGTTCTGCCAATTCAGCTTTCATTTCTGTCCTTAGAGACTCTATGTTGCCATTAATTGATTTCTCCATTCTAGCTATTGTCTTCACAATTGCTAGCCTGAATTCCATCTCCGACATCTTGGTTATATCTGCATCCATTTGTAAATCTGTGGCATAAGTCATGATCTCTGAGTCTTTCCTATTTTGGGGGTTCCTCCTCCTAGTTATTCTGTTGATGGGTGGTTGAGGGAATGTATAGAGTCCAAATTATTGACCAGAACCCAAGCAAGATGCACCTGTTTACTAGGGACCTTAGGGTTGCTGGCCTCTTGTTCTCCCAGACTGTCTTCTGGGGAAGGGGCCTGCCGCACTGTTACGTAAGGAGAGTCCTTACGTACAGAGGGAGGAACATCAGAACTCTGTTTGGGCAGAGTTGCCCTGCCTCCCTGTGGTGGGGGATGGGCTCAGTGGGAACCGGTGTTTTGGGGCTTTTGTTCTCTGGCGGCTTTCTCTGACGGCTTTCCGCGTCTCTTCCGAGAGTCAGAGCAGAAGACACTGTTTCCAACCCTGTGCCTCAGAGCAGAGAGATCGCAGTCTGTTCTTCAGTGAGCTCTCCAGGCCACACTATCTCTGTTTCTGTCTGTGCTGCTATAAACTGCAGTGTCCTGGGTTGTGCGCCCCTCCACAGCGCTCCCAGTCCTCACCTCCAGGTCGGGCCCGTGTCTGCCCTTTGTGCTTCTAAAACCGCCAACCGCTCCCAGTTCACACGCGTGACCTCACTACTCTGGGTTTCTGTTCCAGGGGCTGCCCTAAAGTCCTTTCCCCACTGCTACCGGTCTGTGAGTTTGTGCCCCATCCCCAGCGATCAAGGCTGTCGCTCACCGGAGGTGTAGGATCCCCACGGCCAGGCACCCTCCCGCTCCCGTTTATCCTCCGATACCTGCCCATAGAATCACGGCTCTCCACTTCCTACCTCGAAACCAATTGCCTGTGATATTCTGTTTGTAGAGATCCAGATCTATCTTCTTACATCTCAGGCTGATTTTGTGGGTGTTCAGCTGGTAGATATCCAGCTCAATTCCAGGGACCGGTTGGAATAGGGTCCCCTACTCCTCCGCCATCTTTTCTCCACCCATCTAAATTTCTGTTTTTTAAGACAGCCAGTCTGTAGTATTTTGTTATGGCAGCCCTAGCAGACTAGTACGCCCCCTGATCTCATTCCCTGTGTATTTTACTCCATTACTTCATAATTTCACCCTCTCTTTCTCTTTCCTTTCCTCCCTTCCTTCCAGAGATGTTTGGAAAGCATGGCCTTATCCTAGGAATTAAAAGCAGTTCCTGTTCATTCTTGATACCTGCTGCATTGCTAAAAGCTACATTGCTGACATGTCTCAGTATGTGCTACAGCCAGATGCACTGTGGGAAGTATTGCTACTGGCTATTGCTTTATCTTCATGTGGAATATCAGGTCTTATCTCCCACCTGCTGGAGATGTGAGGTTGGGTTCTTTAATTTCTTCCCACCTATTGCAGAGGACAAAATTCACCTCAAACATACCAGTGGAAGAAGAGTATTTAGAATGAAGACTCTAGTGTCACACCATTTCTCTTTCCCACTGTTGGGATTTTACCTCTACCTTCTTTGTCAAAGAGGGACCTGGAAAAACCTAGCCCCACATCTATTCAGGTCCAAAGAAACCAATTATACCACCTACTTTTCAGCTCCTAACAGACATGGATGAGGTTGGGAGGTGGGAGGTGGAAATGACCGTCACCCTACTGTCACTGCTTAGTGGACAGTTTCCAGTACCTGCCCACAACTTCCAAGTCAGCTGATTTCTCGGCACCTGAAAAATATATTCCTTTGACCCTTACCAGGAATACAGGCCATTCTACCAGTCTTGCAGGGACCACTGAATCATGACCTCCTGTAGCTCTTTTGGAATCCTAGTGCAGAAGATGAACCACCAAGCCCCTTGAGTGGTTCTGGGCTTATGGATTTCACATTTTGCAAAAGCCATTACAAAATATTATTTAAATGCTTACTTGTTTTTTTTTTTCCAATCAGGAGTTTAACTTGACATCAGGAGTTCTTAGCATGAGTCTTATAAGTTAACTTCAAGAGTCCACAGCCCTCCGAATTATGTTGTGCAATAGTGCTGTGTATGTCCATTTTTATTTTCCAGGAAAAGATTCAGATTCTCAAAGGGGCTCAGAGACTGCCACAACACTATGAGTTGTTGATTTTTAATACTTTTGTACATTTGACTTAAGCAGAAAATTCTCTACCTATTTCTGTCCTTTTGTTATTGTTATGCATGATCCATACTCTGTTTCCACAAAGCTAACCTTGATAGAAACACACGTGGAAGTGCCACATTTGAGTCTGGTATTTTGTTATTACCACATGTGTTTTAAATCATTAATATAACAAAGACTTTAAATCATTCTTTTGGTATTTTTTTATTTTTAAATAATTCCCATGGTTTGCGAAATGATCCTTTGATGAATTTTAGTCTCTCTGAAAAAAAAAGATAGTATTTTCTTCCCAGTATCCTTTGGTATGACTTCAGGTCTGTTACTAGAGGAAGAGTTTGTCTGAAAGAGTCATTCTGGAGAGGCTGACTCATTTTTTTATAAGGGTTTTTAGGGTATTTTCCATTTTTCAAGTTTCTGTTTGTTTTTTTCTATCATTCTCTGCTTCTATAACAACTGACTCTGATTAGATTTTATAGGGATATAGATGTGTATTTGTTAATTTCTTTTTTCTTGTGTGTGTTAACATCTACAGACTGCAAATTATTTTAAAACCAAACAAACACTGACTCCATAGCCCTGTAAATTATTTTATTTTCCCATAATGTTCTTGAGCACATGCATCTTGTTTAAATAAAACTAGCAGTAGTAATTTAGATGTAGCAAAGGACACTGAGAAAATTTCAGATGGTTGTTAGGGCTTTGGGTAGCTTTCATCCAAAAGATTCTTCAAAATGGTATGGAATGCCAGGTCATTGAACCAAACTTCTTTGGATCAAAACTATTGGCATCATTTATGGATCTGTGGTAACTTTTTTGGGGGGGGGGGGATTTGATTTCAAGGGTAAGTGATTACATTAATATGGTTAAAATAAATTATGTGATGAATATAAAAGATTGGAATATAATGTCAACCTCAGTCATCCCTCAAATTCAGTCTTTTTAAAGAAATGTAAATCTTCTTCCTTACTTATTTAAGTAAGAAGAAATGGGGATGCATAAGGCAAGTAGAGTTGGGGATTTAGTGTGGTTGGGTGTTCAGTGGGTTTTCTTAGTTCAATTTTTTAGAGGAAGGAACTCAGGAGGAACTGTAAAAGGGATAATCTTTCTCCTTCCCCTGATCTGAAACTAATCTCCAGAGAGTAGGTTAAAATTAGCAGCCCCAGAAAGTATGTTTAAATAGTCAATTGCTCTTTGTTGAGTCTTGAAAGAAGGGAGAAAGTGTTGATTGAGTGGAGCCTGTTCCTTAGCCATCTGTGATGTTGGATGGGAAGTGGATAAAGGAGAGAGACAGAGGGAAAGACTGTGGAGGAAAGACACTGCCAGGTTCTCCTAGCCTGACCAAAAGCAGGAGAGCTATAGGTTTCAAGCATGCGGCCCAGACCCTTCAGCCTGGCCAACCACACCCCCATTTATACATTTATTTATCTTTTTTAAATTGGAGTATAGTTGACACACAGTGTTAATTAGTTTCAGGTGTACAACATAGTGATTCAACAAGTCTATATGTTATGCTGTGCTCACCATCTGTGTGCAGTGTAGCTACCATCTGTCACCACACATCACTATCATAACACCATTGACTATATCCCCTGTCCTGTACCTTCCATCCCCATGACCTGTTCATTCCATAACTGGAAGCCTGTGTCTTCCACTCCCCTTCACCCATTTTGTCCATCTCCTCAACTCCCCCTTCCCTGTCAACATCAGTTTATTTTCTGTATTTATGAGTCTGTTTCTGTTTTTGTTCATTTGTTTTTGTTTTTTAGATTCTACATGTAAGTGAAATTATATGGTTTGTCTCTCTGTCTGACTTTTTTCACTTAGCATAATACCCTCTAAGTCTATTCATGTGGTTGTGAATGGCAAGATCTCCTTTTTAATGGCTGAGTAATATTCCATTGTATATATATGCCACATATTCTTTATTCATCATCCCCTTCTTTTAAGAATATCCTTAGGCCTCCCTTTTTTTCACTTAAATAGCAGAATCCAGGTATGTTCACACCATGTCTTTGGTTTTCTCTACTACCTGCCTAGCCCTCACCTCCATTCTTCTAGAATTTTCTGGCCTTTAATTCCCATTCCAAGTTCTTACCAATTTCCCCTTCCCACTGTCCTGGGATTTCCCTTCTTGCAGTATTCATCACTTGCTAGGAAAGTCTTCTAAAAGATGTTGAAGAGACATTTGGGAGCTGGGCAGCAAGAATCCCAACAGACATGGTTTATGTCTCCCAGCTATGTGATGACAGATGAAAAACCACCCCACTAACTGTGCAGAATTAACACAGACCAAACAGAACAAAGTGCCATACAGTTGAGCTAGCTTTATGAGCAGAACCTCAGCTGGGCCAACTTAATTGGCTTTTAAAATGACTTGATCTATATTCATGAAGCCTTCTATCTTAACAAAAGAAAACACAGAGATTATAAGTTTTCATCTTTTGCTTAGAAAGATTTTACTTATTAATGTTGAAATAGGACTCCTTGAAGCTTCCAATAGAAATATTATGTTGTCTGAATACCTTTTTGATGCTTGGTACTATGAAAAAAGTTGAAGGTGTCAATTTTAGGTAAGATATTTGGATACTTATGTGAGGTGGCAGATCTAAGGTGGGAATAAACAGCTGCTGACTTGGCATAATTTAGGAGGAATTGGAAAAATTGTTTGTGTTCATTGAAAGTCACTAAATAGGAGACCTCGGTTGCATTCTGGTTTGTTTGGGGTAAATTTCTCCACTATTAGCTTTAATTTCCTAACTATGAAACAAGGGCTGCAGGGAGAAGTAAAATTATTGCTTTCTAAGGTTAGAGCTCTAAAATCCCATTCTTTTAGACAATTTTGCCAAAATTACCTCCTTCGTTGGCCTGCCCGAATAACTGAGATTCCACATTTAGAGACTGTTTTGCAAAACTTAAGTTGAAGACATTTTTCTCTGAGAAGCAACAATAAATTATGGGCTATTAACCACTTAGCAGAAGAATAATTTACCAGACAGCTAGCTAAGAAGGTAACAATGTACAGGAGAGGCTTGTGAAAGAATTAAAGTTCATACAGAATGTTAGCAGGGGATAATTCCTCCCAAATAACTTGGGCCTCAAGGTTCTGGGTGCTAAGGGAGGTGTAGAAGGCTGGCCAATGTGATGGCCCCATGACCAAACCTGCTTTGTAATTTTTCAAAAAGCAGACTGAAGCTGGAAGAAAATGTTTCTTCCTCTAAAGGGCCCAAGATGATGGTATGGCTTAGATGACTCCCTTCAAAGGTAGAATGACCAGTTCCCACAGGGTTTATCTTACTTCTGGGAAGGGTGATATTTTGGTGTAAGAGAGTAGATGAGGATTTAGAGATGTGCACTGTAGACCCAAAAAAGGAAGGAAGCCAAGATGCTACATTTCTGCAATACGGTCTGTAGGTTACACAGATCTGAAATGTGAATCCGTATCAAAGGGGCTGAAAAGAAAAATTAATCACATCAGATGAGTGTATCATGTAGCACCTGTGCCAGCAGCACCAGAAAATGAGGAAAAATTCAGGGGAAGAAATTGCTTCAGTGGGAACCAAACAGAAGACCCTAGGTCTGGTATTAGACTGACCAGGAGTGAACCCTGGTTCTCGCGCTCCTAACTGTGTGCGTTTGGGTAGGTGGCTTAAGCTCTGAGTCTCAGTTTCATTCTCTGTAAGATTGCAGTCAGCATCTAGTTCTTAGAGTTGGGGAATTAAGTGAAACAACGTGTAAAAGATGAGACATCACTTGTTCTCAGCAAGCACTTGTTGTTAGTATCATTAGCAATAAGACTATCCTTAGGTGAACACATCAAATTTTAAAAATAATAAAAATTCTTCCCAATTACACTGGGTTAATAAGACACTAAATGCCCACAATTGGCTTGGCTAGTTCTATCCATTTCACTCTCCTTGCCCTCTTGAGCCATGAGCAGGATTTGCCAGTGGCTAGTGTTTAAGTACTGAGAGTTCCCAGTAAGGGCTCAGGGCCTAGAAGTTTCCAGAAAGGTCTGAAAGATGTTTCATCATCTCACCAGGATTCCCTTGGGCACAGGATTCTCTCTCTCTCTCTTTTAAGATTTTATTTATTTATCTGAGGGAGAGTGAGCAAGAGAGAGAGCAGGAGCAGGGGTAGAGGGAGAGGGACAAGTGGACTCCCCGCTGAGCAGGGAGCCTGACATGGGGCTTGATCCCAGGACCCTGGGATCATGATCTGAGTTGAAGGTACACCTTTAACCGACTGAGCCACCCAGGCGCCTCCTCTCTCTCTCTCTTTATATGCATTAATGAAGTCCAAAATATGATGTAATGCCCAATACATAGAAGATCCCGTCTTGTGATTTATTTAATTAGAAGCAGCAGAATTCTGAGGAACTGTGTTTTAGGCTGTGCACTGTTGAGTATGAGTGAGCCACATGTGACATACAACGATATCAGGTGATTTTCCATTTTTATCCTATAGTGACTTCCTTGCATTGGCAAGATTTTTGGAACCAGAATATTAAAGTGGCACTTTCTAAATTTTTTTGTATCTTAGACATAAATTATATTGTGGGTCCTTATACTTCTGAAGCAGTTTTCCCTACTCAAAAATAATTTATACCAAGTGTTACTGACTCATTGCAAATAGGGCATTGGATTTGCACAATGAGATTTTACTGCCTGGCTCACATGATTTTAGTATGCTTTAGTGTGGAGTAAGTTTTCCAAGTGAGAAGATTTGGCAAGTATAAGAGGCTGAAGTTTTCATTTCAGGTACCCTCTTTCCCAAGTCTCTCCAAGGATGAGGGAAATGGTTGGCATGCTGACAGATGTTTTATTGCTATGTGGACATCACATTTCCAGAATTCTTCTTACGCAGGCTAATTAACATTGCACCTGACTACTTGTACTTACCCTTTTCAGGTTGTAATTTCCCTTTGACCAAATCATTACTGGCCTCAAGAGGAGCTGAACTTACTCAGTTTTATGTGAAACACAGAAGCATGTGAACAAAGAGCCAGGACATAGATCCTTTCTACTCATTTAAACTTCAGTCTCTGTGGGCACCAGGTTTCATCTACAATCCAAGACACCCCTACCTTCTTGGATAAATGTGCCTATGGCAGGGAAGCTACTGCTTTCTGTCTGTATTTGCTTCTCACTTCTTTTGCTTTTTGTTGTTTCTGTAGTGGGCTGAAATGATAGCTCCCACAAAAGATATGTCCATGTCCTAATCCCCAGAACTTGTAATGTGACCTTATTTGGAAAAAGGATCTTTGCTGATGTAATTAAGCTAAGGATCTTGAGAGGAGGAGCTTATCCTGCACTCAAAATGCAATCATAAGTATTCTTAGAAGAGAGAGACAATGAGAAGACACACAGAGAAGAGGACGAGGCAATGTGACCGTGAGGCAGAGACTGGAGCCATGCAGCCATAAAGCAACAAATTGCCAAGAGCCAGCAGAAGCTTGCAGAGGCAAGGAAGGATTTTTCCCTACAGGCTTTGGAGGGACTGGCTCTGTGACATCTTGATTTTGGTCTCCTGGCTTTCAGAACTGTGAGAGAATACATTTCTGTTGTTTTTAGCCTCCCATTTGTGGGAACTTGTTACAGTGGCCACAGGAAACTACTTTTCACTGTCTCTTTTAGTCCATTGCAGTTCTTCTATACTTTAGTGCACTTGCCTGTTTATGCCCTCCCTCAAGATTTCTCTCCCTCCCTCTCTGTCCGTCTGTCTCATTATTGTATCATTGCCAAGGGAAAGCATATACCAATAATGAATGCATATGGTTATGATTGGGCTTTTGCAAAGTTGATTTGACTGTTAAGGCAAGCTAACCATGTTTTAAACTTTAATGGACATGTAGATCACTTGGGGGTTTTGTTAAAAAATGCAGGTTCCTGACTTCTACCCTAAGACATTTCTGATTTTATCAATCTGGAATGGGACCTGAGAACCTGCTTTTTATAGAAGACCTTGAGGGATTCTTATATAGATGGTCATCAGTCCACACTTTGGAAAACATTAAAGTAAGGCATGACTCCCTTAATTTATCAAAAACTTATGTGGATTTATGGTATGGGCCTGTCAGTGCAAAAGCCCGTTACAATCCACTAAGTTGTGTTATGGAAATCCTGGCCCTCTGTCTGTGAAAACATAGGTAGCATCAAAAGCATTTAGTTAGAGTTGCATTTAACAACACATAGCGGGAGTTCAAGGAAACATGAGTGTTTCCTCAACACTCACTGGAAAGCCAAGAGGGGCTGGCATGCCATTTTCTGGTATATTCCTTATTGCCACTGCCTGGAAAGAGGATTGGACAGGGTTGACTAGGCCATGTTCTCATACCCTGGGCCAATTTTTGGTTCTGCCTCATGGCTGTGTCACTCAGGGTGGAAAGTGCCTTTGTCACCAGTTTTGCCCCACAGTGGGGCTCTTCTCCCCATCTGCTTAGCAGCTCTAAACACTGCCCAAAGGAAGAGTGGCTGTGGAATTCTAGGGGGGTTCTGACTGGAAGCAGCCCCAGCTTACTTTCTTCAGTTTTCCTACAGGCCTCCTCAGACTTGGGAGTTTCCTGGAGCCACTTGGTTTTAGATGTTGCCAGAGGCCACCCAGCCAGAAGGTGATCAGCTTTCATTCCTTGACGGACTGTAAACTCTACTACACTGGGGACAGAAAGTAGAGGCTGAAAAGGGTTGTCAGTTTGTGCCTAGAGGAGGGCATTGTATGGATGTGATGGGGCACAGAGTCATCTTTTCTTTCTTTCTTCTTCTTCTTCTTCTTCTTCTTCTTCTTCTTCTTCTTCTTCTTTCTTCTTTCTTCTTCTTTCTTCTTTCTTCTTCTTCTTCTTTTTGGTAAGTGGAGTAAGCATTCTCTCATGAATTAGAAATGCTGGTTTATTAGGCAAGTCTCCTATAAGGATCCCATCACAGTACTCTTTTTGGATGCCTCCCGATCATATTGACTTTATCTCCTTCCTGCCTCCTCACAGTGCTCCTCAGGCATTTGGTTTGGTTCCTTGATGGCACCCTGTCTTGACCTGTTCTTTGTTTTGTATGCATTGCTGAAATTGCTTCTTTAGGCCAGGATTTACACCTTTCACAGCAACAGAGTAAACACAGCAAAAGCTACAAATTGATTTAAAATCTTGGCCTTTTAACAATTGAACTTTAAAGTATGCTGTTTTTACCTATCATTGAGCAGTGGTTCTCAAACCTTAGCTGAAGGGTTTGTTACAACAGAGATTGCTAGGTCCCACCCCTAGAGTTTCTGCTTCTGCTTCTGTTAGAATTTTCATTTTTAACAAGTTCTCAGCTAATTCTGCTGACTTGGGGATAACTCTTAGAGAACCTCTGCTCTAGAGAATGTACACTTTTTCCTTTGATGGTTTCCTATTATGGGATACAAAAGTCTGATTTTTATATTTTTGGAGAGATTAAATGGTATCTTTGTAACTCAAGTACCAGACTTCAAATTAGTTAGTAAGCCAAACAAATGTGATAGCACTTTTATAAGTGTTATGATGCTTTAAAAATAGTCAACCATGATGGAATGCTAGGTTGTAAACTACGGTTCATTTGAAACTTGGTAGGCTGCCAAGTCATGCTGTCATGGTCAGCTTTTCAACTCATGCTTTTTGACCTACAACCATTTCTCTATAAGCAGCCTCAACCCCAGGTTAGATGTCCTGATCATATTTCCCCTTGTTTCACTCCCATTCTCAGAGGGTCATCTGAGAATGACCATGCCCAAGAAATCTCATGGTTTGGGGAAAAATTAAATATGACCTCCCTTTCACCAACTACCTATTTTAAAGCACATGAATAAAATGAATGTTGTAACCAATATCATGCACTTTTGTTTTAGCTCCATGGCCTGTGGGACTCTTCAGGTTAACATTATGTACTTATTCCTAGCCTCATAAGTACAATGAAGTATATTACAGAACTCTTGACATTTGAAAGCCCTTACTCTTTGAAGAGAAAAATATTCTAAGCTGAGAAAATGCACTTTCATGTGGATAAGTGGAGCAGAATTGGAGGCTATCAAAAGTTTTGGTAAGTCTATTCTACAGTAGGAGCTTCTCACAGCTTCAGGACTAATATTTTGAAATCTTTGTTTTTTATGGCTTTACAGGGCAAGTTTGATTCCTAGAGTGAGGGTGAGCCTATCCCCAGGACTTTAACAATGTCTTCATAATAGATCAGATGTTGTGAGGTTTCTTCTTTTACCTAACCTTCCGTTGAACCTAGTACCCTTGCCACTTATTGCTCAATGTCTTCATATACTTTCTTTGTGTGTGGGAGGCTTGCTGGTCCAGCTCTCTGCACATAGTAGGCTTCATAAGGATAAGTCTGCACATTTTTAGGTGTGCTCCCCTCCCCCATCATGAGACTAAAACGGTCAAATCATGAGACAAACAAATCAAAGAACATAAGCAAAACAGATTGTGTAAAAGACAAATACTACAATTATCAAGCAGAAAAGAAGTGAAAGTCTTTTAAAAAGACAACATGTTTGGAATAGGTTGTGGAAATGGAGGCTTCAGAAACTGCCACCCATGTACACAGAACTACTTCTCAGCTGTGTTTCATTGAATAGATGAAGAGATTGCAAAGGAAAAAAGAAACAAAGCAAAACAAAGCTGCTCAAGTCCTACTACAGGACAAAGCTCCTGACATTCTAAGTTCTTCAGAAGAAATACACCATAGAAATGTTATAAACAGCCAGAGTCTCCTCTCCTCGCCCTTACTCAAATTCTTAACACTATACAAATTTCGGAGTTGTAGTACAGGTCTTTTTGTTTTGTTCTGCTTTGTTTTAAATAATTTGTCATCAGGGAGATTTCTTTGTTTAGTACAGTCTGTCCAGCCGGTAACTTACATGTGCCAAGAGTTGCATGGTGTCCTTAGGTCTTGTACTAGGGAGTAGTAATTAGAACTGGATGAATCTCATTTAACATAGTGGTCTGATGTCAGGCCCACACTCTTGTTCTTCAAATTCAGAGAAAAGTTAAATTGGTACAAAAATAAATTCTCTTGAAACATTGCTCCCTGGACTTGACATTTTGGTGTTTTGGCTCTTTTGATCTTTAGCGTTGAGTACTGAGGAGTAAATAACAATGGGAGCCTTTCTGAGAATACCACATGAACATGGTAATTTGTAAAGTAAAAGTTGCCAGATGTCCAGGAGTCTCCATTTTAGGCTCTTGGACTGCAATTCCAGTATCCATGACCCTGGTCTGTTAAATGAGAGTCTGAACTGGTGAAGGTACATCCCATTACATGTGAAGGTGTCTTCACATTGAGCATTGGTTGGAAAGTTCATTAACAGAGAGATTTAAGCTCTGTGTATGTGTGTGTATCTATATTTTTGTGCAGTTCAGCAATATAAATTACAAATGACAATGTGCTTGAAAACTTTAGAGTAAAATACCCATAAAATAAATAAAACAAAAAAGATAAAATGCCAGAACTGAAAGTAGCCTCAGAGTTCTTTTTTTGCTCCACTCATTATAGGTTAAAAAATTGGTGTTAAGAAAGGGGAAATGATGTTTAAGACCCCACAGCTTTATGCCACTTCCTGTTTATTTATTTTTTATTTTTTAAAGATTTTATTTATTTATTTGACAAAGAGAGACACAGCGAGAGAGGGAACATAAGCAGGAGGAGTGGGAGGGGGAGATGCAGGCCTCCTGCAGAGCAGGGAAGGGCTCAATGCGGGGCTTGATCTCAGGACCCTAGGATCATGACCTGAGCCAAAGGTAGATGCTTAACATCTGAGCCACCCAGGCACCCCTGCCACTTCCTGTTTAGATCCCCTGTGGGATTTCAGTGACTTTCACTCACTGTACCATTGCCAAGACTTTTTAAAAATGAAAGAGTAGAGGGCTGAGGATCAGACAAAGAGAATGGATGAAAAAAATTAGTTGCTGCAGGAAGAGCACCAATTTATCAGGAGAAACCCGCATAGTAGTGGGAAGAATGTTCTTTAGCTGGCTGTCCTCCACCCTCACCCTACCCTACCCAGCTGAACTACCGAAGTGATGGCTGGTAGAGACAGTCTGTCCTGTGTCCAGGGAAGCGGTGCTGTTTGATCTCATCCTCATGCTTCTTCCAGTTTATCAAGATATCTAAAGCTTTTTTTTTTTTCCCCTCCCAAAGGTCAGAAATGATCACTCCCATTTAAGATGATTTTTTATTTTTTTTGAGGTTGGCAACTGCATGTCTGAGACTAGATAACAAAAATGCTTTCATAAGGGTCAAAATACAAAAAGGTAAACCTATGTCATGACACAGGGAAAGATTTTGACTGCTTTTCCAAAGACAGTGGACCAAGACTGAAATGGAGGGAGAAGTCATGAAAACCAAGTGCATGAAAAAATAAAGACTGTCAGAAAAGCAATCTGAACCTAGGACTTCATTCAGCACTTTTCTTAATCTTTGGGGCTTTTGACACTTTTTTCTCTCCAAATGTAAGAAAATAAGGATAATTTTCTAGAACAGAGAACAAAATATCTTTTCCAAAACATTAGATTATGCAGGCTGACTGGGGATCAAAGCAGTTCTTAATGGGGCACTGGATTGATGATAAACCCCCCTAGTGATTTGGGGATTACTGAGTGAAGAACTTTTTTTGGCTCCAAAAAAATCTAACTGAATTTGTACTTGAAGTTGAACACAAGGTCAAGATAACCCAGCATCATCCTGGAGTTGAGTGAGTTTACTTCTTCAATCAGCTTTTGTCTGAAAAGCTTTGAATAATTTAATAATAACAGATAGCATATAATTAGTAAATAGATATTTTAGGAATCCTAAAAGGTTTGGGAAACATGAAGTTTCTTAAAAGGGGAAATTTAGGAAATTAATGGAATTAAGTACATTCACTTGTAAAAAACTGTAATACTATTCAGTTAGGAAGACAAGAATAGTGTAGAAGAAACACTCTTAAATTTGGAAAATTTTAGTATAATGGCAAAAGAGGAATTAAATTAATCTTGATAAAGGAAATGGGAGCGAGTACAATAAAAGAGAATACATTATTTTTCTAAGATTACAGTGCACAGAATACACCAAGCATCTGGAAATATCTTCCAGTAAGAGTTAATGGCTAGTATATATGCAAAGCAATTGCAGTTATAGTGAAAGGTCTCATTTACTTGGTACTTGCTATTGACTAGACTCAGGGGTGAAGAATTTTGCAAATTATGTCTAATTTAATCCTTGAGACAATCCAGGGAATTAAGTGTTTTTACATCTGTTTTACAGATAAAGAAAATGGAGGTTTACAAAGGTTGAATAACATGTCAAGTCTTAGAGTTAACTGGTGTGGGAAGTAGAATTTGTAGCTCATCTCTCTTTGCTCTGAGCCTTTGCTTCAACCACTCAGTTCTTTCTGTATCCATTGTTTCCTTTAACTGTCTCTTAAGAAGTTCAGTCCAAATGCCTGTCAGAAATCTCTATAAGTGTTGGAAATTAAACCAATTCTCCTTTTTAATTTGTGTGGGAATAGTCTGATATTTACTAATCGAAACACTATAATCCTGAAAGCAGACTGAGGTTTAAAAGCAATTTAAATTAGATGAAACTTTGCATTATTATATGTGAAAATATGCATAGCTTACCTTTTAAAAAATGCCATTCATCTAAATTTTAATATTTTCTAGTATGAGCATATTTATATGAGATTACTATTTAAAAAATGTGCTTTTTAATCTAGATTTAGTTTTTGCTAGCATAAACATTTATATTAGATTAGTATTCCACTGGGTTCAAATATTTGCTTTTTGCTTCAGTGAACACCTGTTAGTCACATTAGAAATCTGTTTTTGACATTTACTATTTAACAAGCCCATTATTTGGCACCCATTCTTTTAAAAGTGACCAGTTCAAGAACTGACTGTGACTTGGGTAGTTCTTCTGAACAAATGAGGTTATTAAATTCCCTGTAACTGGTTCAAAATGAAGCTTATATTTTATTTACAAAGTGGCAGTTGACACCAATTGTTTGATAAATGTCAGTCTGATGAGAAAACTGCTGCCACCTGAAAAATGTAGGCCAAACTCCAAGAAAAGCATTGCTTTTTATATATCCTATGAGGATTCAGCTTGAACTAAAGGGCTCTCATTTGGCTCTGATGATGAAGTTCATGATTCACTTTTAAAAATGAGAAGGTCCAAACCAACTGCTCATTCTTTATGAAATCTTTTACAAGTTTGCAAACACATTGCCTACTCAAGTACATTGCTAAGTAGACAATCACACAAGTATATCATAGTGGTATACATGTTAGAAAAATGAGCAGAGGGTGGCTGAGTCTTCTAGCAGGGATTGGGGAAACTATCATAAAGGAGGAGTATTTTCTCTGGGTTTGAAGGCGTTGGCAAAATACATCAGATCAAGGCTACCATGCATCAGAAGAATTTGCTGTTAAGAAATTTGAATTGATAACTACTTTTTTTCTTTAAAGTTTTCTAGTGGAAATTAACCTTTATTTGTCCTTTGCACAGAGAACAGTTTCACCTGCTTTTTCCCCACTTATTCCCATTGAATGTCTGTTGGGTGTACCCAGTCCTCTGTCATTCCGTAGATCTCTCAAGCCCCTGGGAATCAAATGAGGACCAAGTAGTGTGAATAATGTGTTCCATGGCGAACATCTCCTTTTTAAATGCGCTCATTTCAGGAGAAAAAAGGGATATGCTTGGAGACTGGCCTGAGAAGTCAGCATAATTCAGATGAAAAATATATTAGATCAATTAAAAATAATTTAGCTCTCTGCTAGCTAGCTGCTAGCTTCCTTAAATCATTTCTTATCCAAGCTAGGCCAGTTGGATATATAGATTATATATAGATTAGATTATAATCAAGTTGTGCCAAATTCTGCAAGTTAGCACCTTAGTTTTCTGGGGTCTTAATGGGTTTTCAGGAACCATAGCAAAGAAACCAGCAGGTGGGCACTAGATTACCACATTTGCTTGGTTTATCAGCAAAACCAAGAGATTACTGTATACCTCTATCCCACCACTATTGTTCAGGGAGATTTTGTGGGCACACACTATACTCATTTCCTAGATTGGCAGGGCACACTAAATTCTGGACTATGATTTGAAGTGGAGATCACTGTTATCTCATTAGCCATGAACTTCATTTTTTTTTTTTAAGATTTTATTTATTTATTTGACAGAGAGAGTGATAGCAAGAGCAGGAACACAAGCAGGGGGAGTGGGAGAGGGAGAAGCAGGCTTCCAGTGGAGCAGGGAGCCCGACGCAGGGTCCGATCCCAGGACCCTGGGATCATGACCTGAGCTGAAGGCAGACGCTTAATGACTGAGCCACCCAGGTGCCCCATGAACTTCGTTTTTTGAGGAATTGAAAGAATTATATATACATATGGTTACATGTGAAACACTCTATGGCTAAACACAGATTTGGAAGTTGAATTACTACTTAGATAAAATAGATTTTGAATCATGCACAAATCATGTACTCTAATCTCTATTCTTTTTTCAAAATTCATTTGCCACACAACTGTGTATCTCAAGATCCCAGTTAAGGAGAACTTAGTGTAGAAGAGTAAAGATTTTGTTCTTCACTACCTATCCCCCTGAGTATTTCTGGTTGAGATCAACACAGGCAAATTTAAAGATCTAGAACAGATGTCTAATGTTATTAGTTGTAAGGATGAAGTGGGGAGTGAGTAGGAGGACACAGTAGTCAGTATGTGTTTTCTGCTTAGTCATAAAAGTTCTTGAGAGACTAAAATACGACGTGGAGAGTATATTGTGGTATGCCTCTTGTTAGGTATGCCCATGGAATTATTCTTGCACATAATTTACATATGAAGTATAGTAGAATAAGAAAAAAAAGATGGAAAACTGCTGTTAAATGTGCTATATTTAAAAAGATCATGAGGTCAATTAAGAACATAATGAAAAAAAAAAGAATATAATGATGTGTTAGCCTAGACCTCTTTTCTGACCATCATTCATACATTTACCTGTACCCAAAATCTAGGGGTCAGCTTGTCACCTCCCCCTAACTCCAACATAAATCCAATTTATCACCTAGTTCGTTTACAAATAGAAATTAATTCTATAATTGATTATAATTAATGTTTCTCTGTCGAAGTCTAGTTATATCATCAGAACCTTAGTTCAAGTTGTCACTTTTCTTTGCCTGGACCATTATAATTATTGCCTTACTATTATCACTAAATACATTTGACACATGCCAATTGAAATCAGAATATTGGATTTTTAGGACAAAGAAAATCATTCTGTCAGTTAGGTTTTGTTTTTATTAAAGAAAAAACTATTGTTGACCCTTGAAAAATGTGGGGGTTAGGAGAACTGACACCTCATGCAGTCAAAAATCTGTGTATAACATTTGACTCCCCCAAAACTTAACTACTAATAGCCTATTGTTGACCAGAAGTCTTACTGATAACATAAACAGCTTACACATGTATTGTATGTTATGTGTATTATATACTGTATTGTTACAATGAAGTAAGATAGAGAAGAGAAAATGTTATTGAGGGAATCAAGAGGATGAGAAAATACATTTATAGTATTGTATTTATAAAAAAAATCTGCCTATAAGTAGACCTGTTCAGTTCAAACCTGTATTGTTCAAGTGTCAACTATATATATAGATGGTTTCTATTAAATGCTATTAAAATAGCATTTATGCTCTTGTTTTTTGTAACTCCAAAGAAATTATACTTCAAACACAATCTCCATCAACTATGTAGCTCATGCCAGGTGCACAGTTAGCTATTAACAAGAGATTTCTGCATAATCAATCACAACAATAATTCATATCTAGAAGAGGAAGGAAAAAATCCTTCTTTTTGTCAACAAAGAAATTTAGAGTGGGGCAATATGATGTTAACTTGAATTATCTAGATAATTGGGCATTGTTAAATTGATTTTATGACTTTAGTGAAAATGGCAGAAAATTCTCTCCTTCATAAAAGTGATGAGAAAACTGGCAAAAATTGTTAGAATCAGAAGTTTCAGAACTCTGGAATTTGATAAAAGGCTGGTAGCAATCTGGAGCGCATTTACTGAAGAAAAGTGGCTGAATCTCACTAAGAACAGAGAGCTTTGTGATGTTTTAATTTATTATAGCTACATCCTCTGGTCTTCAGCTCTGTGGTGGACTTGAAAACCAATAGTCTGCAGTCACAGTGAAATCCAGCAGCCTGGCAGCAACTGGAAGGGATAGAAGGGGGTTGAAACTCCTTTAAAGACCTATTGCTAGAGCACTGTCATTATTTGTCCTGTTTGGTGGTCCACTGGAAGACCCCACTTGCAAAACTGTTTATTTGAACTCAGAGATCACCAGTGCAAAAAACCTCTGCTTTGAGGATGTTCCTCAAAAACAGTCACAGGAAATTGCTTAATTTCACAGCTGCCTGAGGCAGTGGATGACTGTTATGGAGACTGACCATAAAACCAAAAAGGAAAATGGGGGAATGATTTCCATAGGGACTTTGAAAAATGCTAATATATTCTTGGGAGTCTATGAGGCCATGAACATGCATAGGCATATGAGCATGCTCAAAAAAAAACCAAGAAGGCTCTAAGTTTTCACCTGGTTGTTGTTTTTTGTGGCTGGTTGTTTTTTGAGGCTCTGTGTAAGCAGGAAGTGAAAGCCAAGGCAGAGTCATCAAGTTTGGCTAAAAGTTAGAAAGTGTTACTGAAGTTCCATGAGAACTGGAGCTAAAAAGAAGCGATCACTCAGAGGGAGCTTTAGCCTCCCATTAGCCAAACCTAATATTGGTAAGGGAATCCAGGATTGGTTCAAATCTAAGACAAAAGAACCCAGGGAGGTAGGTTTAGGTCTTGCCTTTGGACATTTTTCAGTTAAAAGGAAATGGTGGGAAATCTTCTTTTGGAAGATTGTTAGGGCCCAGGGAAAATAATCAAAACCCACAAATAAACAAAATGAGCAGTGGTTGTCAGAGAACTGGAGAGGGGGGAGAGCATTGCCTGCAAATGGGCACAAAGAACTTTTTGGGATAAGGAAAATATTTTATCCCTTGATTGTGGTGTTTGTTAAATAATTACATATTTGTAAAAACCCATTCAATTTTATGCTTAAAATGGGTGAATTTTTGGGTGAATTTTATTATATATAAATATACATTAATAACCCAGGCTTAAAAAACAAATGTTCCCTAAATAATAAAACAAAGATAAACAACCCAACTAAAAAGGAACAAAGAAAATAAAAAGGCAATTTATAGAAGAGATGGCTTTTATGTCCCTCTCTCACCCACCAAAAATAAGAAGATGCTCAAACTTTAGAATAATTAATAAAATGAAACTTTATACAACACTGAGATAACATTTCACATCCTATTGACAAAAATTTTAAATGTATATTGTGTGAAATGTTGGGAAATTAAAACCTCAGGGTAGGAATGTAATTTGGGAAAACCATGTAGAAAACAATGTAAGAGGATATTGAAAAATTATGTGTACATTCCATATGACCCAAAAAAGTTCCATTTTTAGCCATTTACTATGACATATTCTGCATCTTATTATAGTAGGAAGCCCAAATAAGGAGCTTATGCCAGCCTTGCAGTTTTTGTGCTGGCACTTTCCTGAATCTACAGAAGATCTTCATAAGGCTGGTTCTTCTTGTCATCAGTGTTAGTGCAAACATTGCTTCTACTGTGAGGCCTTCCCTAACTGTCCAGTCTAAATTAGCGCTTCTTCCCATCCACAGTTATTGTCACATCAGTGTTTCATTTTGCTCATAGCTATATCACTCTCTGAAATTATTTATTTGTAGCTATTTGTACTTTCCGTCTCTCCCAAATAGAATGTAAACAGCCAAAGAGCAACAACCTTGTCTACCTCCTTCTATAAATAGGCCCTTTAATAGGATCTGGCATATTAGACACTCAAATACTTAATGTCATGATGTTGCTTGTTAAAGCAAAATACTGGAAACAATCAAAATGTCTATCAATAGTGGATATTATCATATCAGATATAAAGATAACTAAATGCACTAGTAAAAAACATAGTGCTAAGTGAAAAAAAATCAACTCGTCAAAATGTATATTTAGTATTGAACTATTAATGTAAATTAAAAAACATCTTCTAGACACTGCTACTCAAAATGTGAGGATCAGTGTAGATTTGTGAACTGTTTGTTATGGTCTATTATTAGAAAGTGGGAATGTGTTTAGAAATTTTTTTTAAAGATAGATTTAATTAATTAATTGATTAATTAATTTATTTGAGAGCGTGAGAGAGAGCACAAGCAGGGGGTAGGGGCAGAGGGAGAGGGAGAATCTCAAGCAGACTGCCTGCTGAGTGCAGAGCCCAACAAGCTTGATCTCATAATCCTGGGATAACGACCTGAGCTGAAATCAAGAGCCAGACACTTAACCAACTGAGCCACCCAAGTGCCCCTGTGTTTAGAAATTTTATAGCAATTTGGTGGTGCCATGATACCTAAGTATGGAATCAGTGGATTTGTTTTAATAAACAATGACGTATAGACTAGTATAGGTGTGACTGAATTCCCTAGTGAGTTGAATGTAGTTGTATGTATCAGACAAATATAATAGCATGATATATGGTCTGCGACAGATTGTGGAAAACACAAAATTAAAAACTAAAACACCCTGCCCTTCGCTATATATAAAGTGAGAAACAGCTTCAGACAATATTTCATATTATTAAAGCTTACATAAATGTATGAGAAGTATGAACATTGATTGGAAAAATACAAAAAAACTAAATTCATGGCAGCAATTGTGGGTGTGTGTGCAATAGGTAGAAGAATGGGATGGGGGATTGGAAATGAATGAGGTATTATGTTTATCCAGTATGCTTTAATCTATTTATTGAAAGAAAATAAGGCATGTGACAAACAGTTATTAATTCTGGGTGTAGGCGATATGGGTTTTTTATGTTGTTATTTATACTTCTATGCATTTTTCTTAAGATAAAATCTAATAAAAAAAAGAAACGAATTCTTCCAAATTAGAACAGGAAGTCAGTTGGCTCCAAGAAGAATGTCTTCAACAAGAGGAGTGGAATGGATCCTAGCACCAGAAAAATCAACTAAAAAGCTGGAAGGCATTAATGACATGGTGAAATAGGATCTGCTGCTTATCTCACAAAGGGGAGAAAAAGCCAGTTAGTTTTGGGAGAAGGGGGGATGCTCCATGAGAAATATATGGTTCAGAATTAAATAAAATGGTGATATGATTTCAAAGATCTAGTGCAATGTAAAGAAAGAGTGCTGGTTTTACCAGTATGTTAGGAACATTTGTACATGGGACAAAGATTGTGATGTTTTACACAATGAGAAGAAAAGGTTATCCAAGTATGTTTCTGGTTTATGATAATGGAAATACCACTTATTGGTTTTTAATATTTAGAGTCACCTATAAAACGAATATGGAATATTTAAATATGGTGACAAAATAGAATATGAATGTTATTAACCTAGGCAATATAACAGTAGAGGTATAACTAGTCCTTTTTATAATTTAGTGTTACAAATGGATAATGTGATAATTCTATGAAAGATTTGGAGAATTAAATTCAATGTCATTTGAATATCTATAAAAATTGTAGTCCTGCTGCATAGAAATATTTTGAAAATAATTCAGCATAAAATTAGACAAAAGTAGATTAGTTAAATCCATTGAGTGATAAAGCAAATTGACAGGAGGGTTAGAGACTAAAATAAGACCTAAATTAATTAAACTGTAAATTGAATCCATGGTAAACGGGCTCTAAGATCACCCCACCTGGAGGCCATGGTCTAAGATCCCCACTGACATAGGGGCTATACAGCTATACGTAAGACTTGGTTGTTCATTATTGTGAGAAACATCAACCTGTGTATCTGAGTTCTGTATCTAATGTCCTGTTAAAAACTCTTTTTGATGAACAACTTGTAGCCAAGTAAGACCACCTTTCCCCATTCATGTGGGAAGACAAAGCCAAATTGCTCAAGACCATGTTTTATTTAAGTGGCTAGTAAATTTAACCCTGGGAAGATTTAACATTAAGAATGGGGATAATAAAATAAACCATTTTATTATTTTTGTGCAGATTTGAAAATATTCTATTGATTAGTTATTTCAATTTCTATTTATATTCTAAGAGAATTAAGAACTTGGGAAGGTGTTTGATGACTCCTCATTGATAGTCCTTAAAAAATAAAATTGAATATAGTAAACTGATTTAAAATTGTTTAGGGGAATTTAGTTAGCTGACTGGCAGTAGCCTTCTTCAAAAAATTGTTAAAATTTCTAGATTTATAAATGTAATAATGGAACACTTATATTGGGTTTAAAAATCAATGTAATATATTGAAGCATTAAAAATATTGTATAAAAAGTTTGGAGACAAATACTACATAAAGGGGAGAGAATTAGAAATAAACATTAAAGTATATTATGAAAGGCAAAAGGATAACAAATATTTCTGATTCTGGTAATGGCAGACTAGGTAATTTGGAACAACCTTCCCACTGAGGATAATGGGAAAATCTGGTCAAAACACATTTATTTATTTATTTATTTATTATTTATTTATTTATTTTTTTGGTCAAAACACATTTAAAAGTCTAGAAGTAACTTAAATGCTAACAAGATAGGAGAATTACAAGTCCCGTATTTGGGGGGGTTTAGAGGACATGCATGTGGGGATATTTTTCTCCTAAGTGATGGTTGCTGATTTTGTGGTGGGCAAAAGTGAGACTCAGCAGCACTTTTGACAGTGAGGTTAATAAGGGACACATTGGAGTTCAGGTTTGTGAAGGAGGAGTGAATCCTGATGAGTTCGCTTACACTGGATTGAGATCCCAAATATTGCTTCATCAAAGGAAAAAGGGGAACCCAGACAGTCTTGCAAAGATAGACAAACAGACATTGGAATAGAATAGAGAGCTCAGAAACAGACCAGTGTATATAAAGAAACTTGATTTATGGCAAAAGCACAAACGATCAGTCTTCTTAACAAGTGTTACTTGGGAAAATTGGATATTCATATGGAAAATAAAAAACAACCCAACAGATCAGTCTGATCCTTACTCACACCATACACAAAAATAAATTCCAGATGGATTTTAAATCTAAACATGAAAGGAACACCAATAAAATTCTAGAATATAATGTAAGGCATTATTTTCATGAACTTGCGCTAGGAAAATACTAAGTAAAACACAAAGCGCTATCCTTAGTGGACAAGATTGATAAATTTATCCACCTAAAAAATCAGAACTTCTGTCAAGCAAGATGTCAATGAGTGAAAAATCAAGATACAGAATTGGAAATGATATTTGTAACACATACAACTGACAAAGCATCATATTCAATATATATATATGTTTTTTTAGTTTGGTTTACTCTGAAGTGGACCCTGAGAAAAGGATTTAAATATAAATAGTTTGTGTCCTAAGAAGCACTTGTAAGGGTCTGAAGAAATGAGACAGGGAAGGGAAGAAAGGCAATACAGGGCACACTGATAAGCAGATTATTATAGTTTTGCTCTATTACCATCCCCATCCTTCCATTTGAGCCCTTAGAGCTTACAAAGTAGGAAGACTGAGTGCAGTTACAAGGTCAGCAAGTCTTCTATTTTAGAATTCTGACAGTCCACCTATGTATGAAGGAAGCACAACAAAATATATGAGTTAAAGATGAAGGAAGAAAGGGGAAAAGAGGAAAAAAGTATTTTTTTTTTTTTTTAAGATTTTAATTTATTTATTTGACAGAGAGAGAGATAGAGCAGAAGCAGGGGGAGCGGCAGGCAGAGGGAGAGGGAGAGGGAGAAGCAGGCTCCCCGCTGAGCAAGGAACCCGATGCAACCCGATGCGGGACTCGATCCCAGGACCCTGAGATCATGACCTGAGCTGAAGGCAGACGCTTAACCAACTGAGCCACCCAGGCGCCCCAAAAATATGTCAGTTTTGAAAATCAGTAGTAGTGGGTGAAAATATCTCTGTAGCTTGGTAGAGGCAAGAGCTCTGAAAGGTGATGTATAATCCATTCCCTTAAAGTTAATTATTACCCACAAACATACCTTACAATTACTAGGAATAAATTACTGTTGGGCATCGAACAATTTTAATGTTTGTCTCCAGATGTGGGGAAAAAATTTTCCTAGATAATACCATTATCATGAAATATTTTGCTGTGACTGTTACAGCTCGCTATAACATTGAGTAGATGTATGCATAAATCCAAGGCCTTCAATTGGGAATGCATGTTTATTGCCACCCCAGATTCATATTTTCTGCCACCTCAGAAGTTCCTAACAAGGGTTTTCATTACAAGAAGCCAAATGTCATGAAAAATAGTAGGTATTAAATATTAGGTAGTTAAAATATGGTGCATTGGAGAGCCATAACCCAGCAGGTAAGAACAAACAGTAGACCTACATAGGGAGGTTTTCTTTCTAAGGTACTGTTATAAACATGCAGTCAGATAGCATGAGTGGCTACTGAGTGTATTCATTCCCATTTGTAGCGATGACAATCTTCCTTCTTGTGTGAAGCCACTGGGGCACAGGGCTGATGCCGAGGACGGTGTTGTGGGTGTCTCTGCCCTATGACTCAAGCCCAGAGTCGCATGTAAATTTAGCTAATAGGCACAACCTGACTCTCATTAACATTTGCAAAAGGGATTATCTCCTGAATTATGCAGTGATTTCCAACCTGTTGAAAGAACTTTGTAAAAGAAATTCTTGGGGAAGTATCATTTTGACCTGCCATTGTTTAAATGCCCTAAGGAACTAAAGGTTCTAACGACATCAATGCTGAAAAAAGTGTTGTGAATGACTTTTAAATGAGTCATATGTGTGTATCATTAGTCAATTAACAGAAACTACTTCTTATGTGCCTGGGCACAGTGAATTTTAGTTAAAGGACAATGAGTCTACTGCAAAGATTAGCTGTTCCAAAATAAATTTCCCAAGGGGCCTGTGAGCCCCAGCTGGAGCAGCATGACAGTCTCACTTGATTGTGAAATAATACCCTATTAATTAAGAACTGAAGCAGAAATCAGTGTGCTATCATCCAACCATCTCCAAACTAAACATGTTGAATAAATCAGTAGCCTAGCTTTTCCAAAATGCAATACTTGTTTTTAAAATATTTTACTTTTAAAAAAGTTGTCAGGAAGTCCAGGCACGATTTGTGAGTAAATGCAGTGTGGGACAAACGTCAGAAGGTCTGATTCTCAGAGCTAAGTCTGGCCACAAGCGAACTGGATGGCTAGCCAGCTGTTTATCCCAGATAAGCTTTAGCTTCCAATAGTTTGGTTGCACTAGATAATTTTTTTTCTAATATTTATTTTTGTCACCTGCAAACTGTAGCAAAATGTGATTAGCTTTATTATGCAGACAGGTATCCCTCTACATTTTTAAGGAATTTAGGTATGTATAAATAGAAGATCTCTTTGGAAAAGAAAAATTCAAGATTGAATAAAACCTTCCAATTTTGGCTTTGTAACTTTCCAGTTGCAAGGGTTAATATTATTTTAGGTCATTCATTCCAAGATGTATGACAGCACCTTAAAAGTGGCTGATCTATTTCCCCAGTGACATTTCTTACATAACCATGTGTTAAAGTTACAAATCCTGATATGCACAAATAGCTAATTTCTAAGAAAAATATGTACAGTACTGCAGCAAAACAGAGGGCTCCAGTAACAACTTTTAACCTGTGAATTGGCAGAAAAAGATAGTGTATCATGTATATTAAAAATTGGCTAATATTAAGTTATTGCACCATATAATTTTTAAGATCCCACCGAACTCTCAAGTTCTATTAAAGTGCATGGTATGAAATTGCAATATTTGACTGATTTTGCCTTCAGAAATGGCTACACCATATGGTTTGCCTAAATTATTCTAATCTTGAGAGGATTTGTGAGTGCCTGTAAAAATGTTTAGTGAGACTTTTTGACATGGAAAGTTGAATATCTTAATTTATGACTACAAGTAACTTCAAAATATCTGATTGAGGTTTTGGTATATTTGCTCCATAATGTTATTTTTAAGGGGAGAAAAGCAGTCAAAATTGCATTATTATTTGGTTGCCTTCACTAAGCTATTGGATCAAAAGTCATTCCGTACTCATAGACTATGCAGTACAAAATATCTGACCCATATTAGGTACTAAAAGATACATGTAGACTAAGTCTCGTATTAAACAGATTATTTATCCATTTATTACATTGCTTCAGAAGTTTTGTGTTTTATCGTTATACTTAAAAATGCAAAGAAACATTTTAAAGTTGCATATATTATTTTTTCTGACTGGACTAAAGATCAATATGTATAAATGGAATTCTTTTTACTAATTTATTGCAAGTGGCTATCCTCAGGGGTGCCTCAGAAGCCGCAGTGATTTGAATAGAGTCCACATTTCCTGCCCATTTAAAATCATCCTACCTCAGATTAAATATGCAAACTACTTCCTGGAATTTGTTTTAAAAATGTATATTTTTGAGGGTTGAGGAAAGGTAATCCATTCAGTTCCTAAACCTTTGGTTTGGTTTAGTTGTGGGAAACTGGGATCCAAAGAGAATTACCATGAACCAAACTTCATTCACCCTGAGAATCAAAATCATCTACCCCCATACTGCTTGGACAGTGAGGACTGAAACTTAATCCCCCATCCTCCAAAAAAGACCCCTTAGTGTCCACATTACTATACTTTGAATCCCTTGTTAAAATCCTCCTCTTGTGTTTCCATCAGTCCAGAAAAATTTGTCTACTTCTTACCCAATCCTAATCAAGTTCTTCTCTTCACCACTTCTCCATGGAAAGGCCCACCTTACACAAAATTTCCGGTTCTAAATAAATTCCAATCTTGCCTTATCCCCCAAGGCACCACCAAAACTCTGGAGACTTGATTATGAACAACAAACTCAACTTTGTCTTATCAACAGGTTGTATTGGCGGTCTTTGGAGAGCTGGCATTCAACAGCTTACTTCCTATATTTACCAGCACAATTAGAATTATGTGCTGAACTTTCCTGACCTCAATCTGAAAAGCCATGAGTATCAACCACGGGTTGAAATTGTAATTATCAACTATGATTTCACTCATTTATCTTTATTTCATAGGATAATTAAGAAAAATAAGTGACTTAGGAACACTTTATATTCATTTATTCAATAAATAATGAATATCTGATTTGAGGCAAACACTTTTCCTGATTTGGGGAATTTAGTGGTGAAAGAAGAAATATGTTGCTAGTCTTCATGGTATTTACATGTCAGGGGATGGAGCTAGATGATTGATCATGTGAAAATCTAAATAAGCAAGACCACTACAGCCTGTAGAAGTATAGGCAGGACATGAAAAATCAGGACCTAGCAAAGCCCACTTAGGATCAGACAGATAAGACAAAAGAGGCCTAACTGAGGAGAAGACATTTAAGGTGGGTCCTGAGGAAGAGTGATCAGTCATCCATTGAGCAGCTAACGGGTCATCCTTTCAAGTAGAGAGAATTATGGGAAGAAGAGTGCTTGGATCATTCAAGGAAGAAAGGAATTTAGCATGACTGGAGTGTCAAGAGTAAGGAATAGAGAGAAATGTGCATTGGGATATGTTTTCGAGGCAAGACTGGTACGACTAGGTGAGAGAGCGAGGGAATAATTGAGAGTCACTCCTGATACCACCTGCCTATCACCAGGTAGAAGTCTGGAGGGAATGGACAGTCATTAGTACCCAAATCTAGTACTTTGCCACCAGATTCTCTTTCCACTCATCTCTTCCTGACTCACCCTCATTTTCTCCATGTTAGTTGCAATATTTTCTTCCTTGGGTCATGTAGAAAAAAATGATTTTATTTTTTTCTTCTATGGATGTTCTCTAAGAAAAAGGTTAACTTATGAAACTGGAGATGTGAGTGCCATTTTAAAACAAGCCTGTTTTCCTAAGATACTGCTACAAAAATACTTGTCTGTCTTATTCTAGTGAAAAATCTGGGCTATCATAGCCAAGCAAGCACTTGGGTAACTTTATATTTACCCAATACTTAACTCTTCATTGCACTAGGGGCCTGGCTCCTTTGGCTTGATACTAGTAAACAGTCAAGTCACATAACTAGAATTCTCCAGTTCCAGCCTTCCCAAACTCACTTTCAGGGTATTATTTGGTCTCCCATGTGGAATAGCTCCTGAAAAAAGAATGTATTGGCTAGAGGATTATGGGTAGTTTTGTACATACAGAAATATACTGGCTAGTTTTGTACATACAGAAATATACTGGCTTTCTGAATTTAGTTGTCTGTCTTGAGCTGGTTAATGAGAGTCTGTCCTTGAGAGATGAACCTGTTTCCTGTGTGGGTACAAAACATTGCTTAGTCTAGAAGGCTGATAGCCAAAAATGACAATGTCCCAACAGTAATGAGAGTATTTAGAAAACAGCCAAATAACATCATCATTTACAATGCATGAATTTTCCTATTTAGTAGTCCTGTTAAGAAGCAAGGAGGGTATATGTGTATACATAGACAGAGTTGACCTTCTTCACAGATTCCGTATGTGCAAATTTACCTATTCACTAAAATTTACTTGTAATCCAAAATCAGATTTTGTGGCCCTTCTTCCGCCATTCACCGAAATGTGCAAAGTGGCAACAGATTTGAACGGCCTGATGCACGCATTGCTAGCTGTGCTTCAACAAGGTAATGCTCCAGCTTCTTGTTTCTGCTCAAACTATGAACAAGTATCCTTCCACAATCTATTTAGTGTCCTGGTTTTGCAGTTTTGTGCTTTTAGTTGGTGGTTGTGCTGTTTGAAACTGCCCCCAACTGAAGTGCTTAAGTGCTGCTCCGTGTCCCTAAGCAAAGAAGGGTGTGATGTGCCTTATGGAGAAAATATGTGTGTTAGGTAAGTTTCATGCAGGCATGAATTATAATGCTGTTGGCCATGAGCTCAATGTTAATGAGTCAACAATGCACATTTCAAAAGGCGTCTTTAAACAGAAAGATACAAAAAACAAGATTGGCTGAGGAAATGTGGTCAGAGGCTTGCTGGAAACTAACCCTGTATTTGCCTTGGGAGCAATGGTTCACTATTTTCTCATTCAGTGTTTGCAGCCACTTTATAGAACACAGTTACTGTGAATAATGAGAATCAACTGTAGATATAAATGAACACAACAACGTAGTTTACATCCATAGGTACATAGTAATTCTGTAAGTGGAAAAGAAGGCACATATAGAATATCAGGAGTAAGATGTTCCCCATTCGTGGAAGCAAAGCACATATTTCCACAAAATCAAAAGCCACTGACTGAGAGACACAACCACTGGGGTAGACCTAGCATAAGTCTTAGTCAGGACCCCATTTTCTTGTGCCTAGGTTATTTTTATTTTTTAGATCCTTACGTTGTTTGGCTTCCTGCTTTATTCCTCTCATCCTTTTCTCCCCGCACCTGATCTCCTAACCAAATGTGTCCAACTGCTGCTGCCTCACAGGCCATAGGTTTTTTGGCATCTATATTTGGATTATGATATTCCTTTTCCTTGAAATGCTTTACTCCCTTAACATGCATGAATCTGAACTATGTTTTCTGAAGTTTTCTCTAATTCCTACTTCCCCACCTCTAGGCAGCTATAATCTCTCATTTCTTTAAATACTTATTACAGTCTGTTCTCTTGTGGCATTAACATACCATACATTTGATTTTGATGATTCCAGGACTTGCCTCACTCATCTTATGTTTCCCATACTGCCTAGCATAATGCTTTGAACATGTTTAATATATGTTTATAGAATAAAAGTACTTAGCCCAGTGGTCTTCAACAATTTTAGATCACAGCCCCTCTATAGAAATCCAATGAAAGCTTCTTAGAAAAAAACCCCACAACTTAAAAGTTCTACAACATTTCCAGGTGTTTGCAGCTCTCTTCCCCTCACTAGCACCTCAAGTCCATGAACTATTAGTTCAAAATGTCTGACTTACTCCAATTTCCTCAGAATTGCAATGAAAAGTTGAAACTCTTAGAGGTCAAGTAACTTGTCCCAGTCTAGTGGAAAAGCTAGGACTGGAGCTGAAGTTCCGTGATTTTTAGGCTAGAGGTCTTTCCATGAGGATGCCTTAATCTGGATTATAAGAATGTACTATCTCCAAATGGGCAGACAGTTGCCTTAAGGAAACTTCATTCACTCTTAGCACAGACTAGTGTGCTGGTGGATATCACTGATGTCAGCTGGGTAGTAAGTACCTTGTAGTGTCAGAATAGAAAGCAGTGGACAGAGAAGAAAACTGGTTAGAACTCCAAACATGCCAGTTCCCATTTCTGGGTCTCAGGCTCAGCCAAAAGTTCTGGGAGATCAGGAGGCTAATGGCCCTAGGGAACCTACATGTGTTCTTTAAAGGAGGCACAGGATCAAACACTAGTCCAGCTGGTTTATTCTAGTGCAGGAGGTCAGGTACAGTCATGAGTCCTAGCATCTTGGGGTGCAGAGTCTTGAATGCTTTTTGTGTCTCAAGTGCTGACTCATTTTTATTTCCTTTGGAGGAAACTTAAACTCTGTACATCTGGTTTTTCTATAGAAATATGATAAAGATCAATTCTCTGGAAAGAATCATATTGCAAGATGCCCTAAAACTTTAAGGTGAGCAAACCTTGTATAACTTAAAGATAAATGTTCCTAATCCTTGTCTTCATGGTTGTAGAAATCCGGACTGTGCTTTGTTATTGTTAAGTCAGTAGCAAAACTGTATTCATTATTCTTTCTTAACCTAGCATATCAGCCGATCCTTGATTCTAGCCATCACCAATTCTTCCTAAGAGACAAATCACAAGTGCCTCCCTTTCTAGGCTTTGCTCTGAATGCCAGGCATCTTTCCTGTAGACCCTCCAAATAGAATTCCAAAAAGATACCAATCTCAGATTTTATGGAAATAAGATGATTTTTGAAATAGCTTTTATCTTGGCTTTAATGGTATAATTTTTATTAAAATATTGACTTAAATTCACTTATGTTAGTACTAGCTGAGGACTTTGATCAGATTAGGCAAGTTTTTTCTAATTAGTTGGGGACTGGAATTTCAGAAAGTCTTCAGCTTCTATATTCCCTTTTTTTTGTTTTTAATTAGAAGAACTTTTTGGTCAAAACGTTTAGGTTCTCTAGTACTCTGTATTATAAAAATGAAAATATTTTGGTGATCTGGGTGACTCAACTTTAATTGTGATAAAATGAGCCTTGAGTATAGTTTATTGCTTTTCTTCTTATCCATTGACTTTTAACTTTTTCATACAAAACATATCCCCGTCTGGCCCAGAATATGCAAAATTATAGTTCTTATTAGATGGAGGAAGAGATAGATTTATTTCTTATGCCCTTTAGATTTATCTATAGCTATAGATAAGAACTAGTTTCTCTTGTAAAATTATGCTAAAATCGGTCCATCTTAAGGGAAAGACTAAGATTTGATACTTAAGAAAAAAATTGAAAAGTAATAGAAGTCACTTAATAGTGAAGGAAATCTGTAATAACAACATTTATATAGTCTGTAAGATTTGCCATACTGGATCTTACAAACTATTTTTTTCTTGGCAAAATAGGATGTTATTAAGAGGTCAACATTAAAACATTTGGAATTCATGTTTGTTTGTTTGCTAATATATTTATTTATTTCTATTCAAGTTTCCAAAAGGAATTAGGGGGCTTAAAGAAATATGTTCTCCATAGAAGGATGACAAATAAAGATAGACACAATGGGATGGAAGGAAAAGCATGGGATAGTAAGATGAATCTAAGTGTAGCTTAAGCAGTGTTTAGAAATGCATACTCATCTCTATGTCATAGAAATAGGCTCTAAATTTGGACCTGAATTTGTCAGCTGCTAAAGTTAAGAGTCACCAAAGTCACCATAGAATATATCAGTTCCTCAGGAATGGTAATAAGGACTGAGACAGAACTTCTCCCCAAGTGTCCTCATGAAGAGGTCTTGGTGGCTGGCAGCGAATGATCTTCAGCTCTTTTTAGGCTTTGCTCTGAAGACATGGCATCTTTTCATCTCAATGGAAGAATGAAATCTTGCCATTTGTGACAATATGAATGGACCTGGAGGGCATTATGCTGAGTGAAATAAGTCAGAGAAAGACAAATACTATATAATCTTATATGTGGCATCTAAAAAAAAAAACCCTAAAAAACCAAAACCAAGTTCATAGATACAGAGAACAGATTGGTAGTTACCAGAGGTGAGGGGTGGGGGGGGGGGGGGGGAATGGGTGAAGGGAGTCAAAAGCTACAAACTTCCAGCTATAAAATAAATAAGTCATGGGAGTATAATGTATAGTATGGTAACTATAGTTAATAATACTGTACTGCATACTTGAAAGTTGCTAAGACAGTAGATCTTAAAAGTACTCATCACAAGAAAAAAATTCTGTTAACTATTTATGGTGACATATATTAATTAGACTTATTGTGGTGATTGTTTTGCAATATATACAAATATCTGATCATTATTTTTTCTATTTAAAATATTTAAAAAAGTAAATTATGTAATTCTACTTAAAAATATATCTTAGATGCTTCTCTATCAGCTTCAGAAAAAAAAAGTAAATTCAAACTACTTGGCATAAAAGGACTTCTGTGATTTGTCCCTACTGTCTTCTTTAGCTTCTTCTATTTCCAACTTCTCTCCTTACCCTAATTCTACAGATAAACTGAACTACTCGCTATTTTCCAGAACACTGTGCTCCCTCTGTCTTCATCTATGACCTCTATCCTTCTGTCTAACATCCTTTCAGTGTTTTAGGAGCCAGTTGGGATCTATCTCTGCCAGGGAGTTTCCCTTAACCTCACAGTCTTTCTATAGCACTCAGCATGCTGTAGTGGAGTTGTCTTCTTCCTTACCTCTTTGCCCCACTAGACGGTGAGTTCCCTGAGGGTCTGAGCAAGACCCTCTGTATTTTAATCTAATCTCTGTATTTTGACATGCAGTTCAATGACTACTATCATGTTCAATAAATGTTCATTGAAAAAAGAGCTGCAGTTTTTTTATAATCTGATCTTGGGGGTGACATATCATCACTTCTCTCAAGTGCTGTTGGTTACAGAGACTGGCCCTGGTACAGTGTAGGAAGAGATTAAACAAGGGTGCAAATAGCAGAAGGCAGGAATTCTTGGAGACATCTTGGAGGCTGACCACATAGGCATGTAGATCAGGATCCAGAGTAAGGGAAGATGTTTGCTTTTGCTCTTCTGTCACATCTAAAGGCCCATGCTCTCTGCAAGAAATAGACTTTACTAGTTTTATCTTAAATTAAAAAAGGCAACCCTTCTTGACAAGGTACACCGGCTCTTAAGACAGCTTGCCCGCTGGCTGCACAAGTCCTGTGTCACATACTGATTGGTAGCTGTAGGTTAACTGAAGTCTACGTGTGCCCAATGCGAACACTATCCCAAACAAACCGTAGACCTGCAAACGTACAGTGGCCTGCTCTTCAGGAAAAGAAAATATAATAAAACCTGTAACAGTATTCCAGAGTATTCCAGTTTTATTGTGACCATGCAAAGAAAACAAAATAGGTTGAAATGACACTTTTTCACTCATGACAAATGTATCAGGTTACAAAAGATAGAGAAGTTGAAGAAAATGTATGTCATTAATATTTAGGTGTGGAATAGACATTAAAGTTCATTTAGCCTAATATTACTTTAAAAATTCATTTAACTTTTTAATTATCTTTTAATTGTTGATTTATATACAATAAAATTCTCTTCATGGTATATATTTCTGTGGATTTGACAATTACATAGAGTCATGTATCCACCATCGTGAGTGTGATACAGAACAATTCCATCACTCCCAAATTCCGTCATGCTGCTTCTTTGAGGTTAAACCTCCCACCCTCTAACAACTGGCAACGATTTCTCTGTTCTCTGTTCTCTGTCCCTGTAGTTTTGCCTTTTTCAGAACATCTCATAAATGAAATAACAGAATATGCAGTATACTGTGACTGGTTTCTTCTGCTTTGCAAGACATATTTGGAATTCTTCCATTTGTTGATAAATCAATAGTTTGTTCCTTTTGTTACTGAATAGTGTTTCATTTTATAAATGTACCATGAAGGACATCTGGTTGAATAACATCTAGGGTGTTTCTAGTTTTGATGATTTAATAAAATAGCTATAAATATTTGTGTATAGATTTTTGTGTGAACATAAGTTTTTATGGAATAGGTTGGCTGAGTCATATGCTAAGTCTATGTTTAACTTTATAACCAGCTGCCAAACCGTTTTCCCAGGTGGTTGAATCATTTTTTCATTCCTAACAATAATGTGTAAGTTCCAGTTACTCCTTATCCCCATCAGTATTTGTTATCAAGGTTTTTTTTTTTTTTAATTTTAGCCATTCTAATAGTTATGGTACCCTATTGTGGTTTTAACTTGTATTTTTCTAGTGACTAATGATGCTGAGCAACTTTCATGTGCTTATTGGCCATCTCTATATATGTTCATATCTTTTACCTACTTTTTTAAGATTTATTTATTTATCTGAGAGAGAGAGAAGAGGGGCAGAGGGAAATAATCTTCAAGCAGACTCCCCGCTGAGCGTGGAGCCTGACTCAGGTTCAGTCTCAGGACCCATGAGATCATGACTTGAGTTAAAACCAAGAGTTGGACGCTTAACATACTGAGCCACCCAAACACCCCTCTTTTGCCTACTTTTATATCAGGTTGTTTGTTTTCTTATCATTGAGTTTGAGAATTCTTTATGTATTCTGTATTTAAGAACTTTGTCAGAAATGTGATTTGCAAATACTTTCTCCTAGTGTGTGTTTTTTTTCATTCCCTTAACATTATCTTTTGTAGAGCAAAAGTTTTTATTTGTTATTTTTAATAGATTTTATCATTTAAAAAAATATTTGCCTAAACCAAGTTATAAAGATTTCCTCATATGTTTCCTTCTAGAAGTTAAATGATTTTAGATTTACGCCTATGGTATGTTTATTTTTGTAAAAGTTGTGAGGTAGATGGCAAAGTCTAACCTCACTTTATACATGAAAAAAACTAAGGAATGAGCTTCTGAAAAATGTATTGATTTGCTGAGATTATAAGGTTAATGGTGGTAATACTGGGCTGGGACCCCTGTCTGGTCTTTGGACTGCCACTGTATCTCACTGTCACTTGAGTAGTTTTCAGTTTGACTTTTCCCCCTCATTTTGTTCCTGGTCTCTGTCTGGGTTACAACATATTGGCTTTGGGAAACCTATGTTCTAAGTAGCTGTACTAAAGGCCAAGGTGGATAATTCCTGCCCTGAAAATTAGAGGCATATCCTTTGCTTCAAAGCCACATTGCTGATCAGGTATTGCCACAATTATGTTTCAGAACGGACCAATTAAAAAAAAAGTGGCTGTTTTAATGTTGAGTATTGCAGTTGCTGCTTTCTACAGAGGTTACTGCAATAAAGGAAGTGGGTTCATTAAAACTAAAACAACAACAACAAAATAAAACAGTGGCTTACAGCAATAGTGTTTGGTTTTGTTTTGTTTGACTTTATTCAGCGAGGTGACACTGCTGAAGGATGCAGATTGGATGGGTTTATGCCAGACTGTGGCTTAGGTTCAGTTCTGTTCCTCATATGTTTTCTTCTGGAGCCCAGGCTGCAAGCAATGGCTGTCTAGGACATTCTCTCCCCATTGCTGGTTCCTGGGGTTCAGAAGTCAAGTCAAGTCATGCGAGTATATGTGAGGGCTCTGCTTACGTCATGCCTCCTGACATTCCATTGGCCAAAGCAGGTCTTATAGCCAAGCCTGACATCACCAGGTCAGAGAAGTATACTCTAACCACTGTGAAAAGAAGAGGTAGAATGAATTAAGAAAAAAAATAGTCCAGACTACTCTATATGTTCAGCAGTTTACCCAACTGAATTGATACAAGACCAAAATTAAAATTCTGAATCACTCCATGAGAAAACTGGTCTGTTTCCAGATGTAACATTGATTTGATAGGTCACAAGGCGACTTCCTGACTGAAGACTGAAACATCACTCAGTTGTTCCAACAGTTTTTCCTAAAGATTTTATTTATTTATTTATTTATTTATTTATTTATTTATTTGAGAGAGAGAGAGAGCACGAGCAGGGGAGGAGGGGCAGAGGAAGAGGGAGAAGCAGACTCCCCGCTGAGGGAGCCTGATGCTCGATCCCAGGACCCTGGGATCATGACCTGAGCCGAAGGCAGATGCTTAACCTACTGAGCCACCCAGGCATCCTTATTCCAACAGTTTTTATTTGACCCATTGGCTACCACCTTACATGAAACACAGTGAGTCTAAGCAGATAATGGTGAGTCAGTAAAATAAGAGCTCAGTCCTGAAACCAGTAGTGTCTAAGTGCCATCATTACCCTTATACTGGACTTCCATAGGCTGCCAGATGCCAGTGCTGCAATGTTTATATAATTTAGGTTGGGAGTCGTTACTGCAGAGCAGATGAAGATGCTGTTTAACTACACAGATTAAATATAAGTAAAAAATAATGCAATGTAGAGCTGGAAGGAATTTAAACCATTACCCTCACTTCAAAGATCAGAAAGCTGGGCCCAGAAGTATTAAGTAATCTCCTGTAGGACAGAAAAAGTTGGTGAGAGATTTAAGTTTAGGATCTAGAATTTTTCATACTCGCAGTCAAAAGCTGAAAAGAGCACTCACCATTATCAAAACTTATTGGAAGGAAAGGAGTTCCACAGTTTTATTTTTCCTGGTAGAAAAAAACTTTACAGCAGTTAAAGCAGAAGATTTCAGGTAGCGTGAAGGTGAAAAGAATGTATTTGAAAATTGAGACACATTAGAACAACTCATAGGGCCATTCACTGAATGGGGATATCATTAGTCTGTAGCCATCACTGATCTGAATGCTAAACTTGGTCCCTAGGATAGAGCTTGAAAAGAGATCACCTTTTATCACAACAGTGACAGAGAGAAATTGAGATTTACAGTATTTCATTACAGGAATCTGACATATCCTCTGGTCATGAGGCATTACAGGTGTCATGGTGCCCCATACATATGACCTTTTAAATATTATATGATCATTATCTGATTGTGCCCTGATAAGTTTTGTGGTAGATATATTTGTATGGAATACATAAACAGATGCATGTACCAAACTCAATGAGTGGTCTCTTACTCGTTCACAGAAATGCTTCAGCAAAGGGAATTAAGGATTTGATCAAAGTTCAACTTGGTAAATGAAAAGAAATGTCCAAAAGGATGTGAATTTTAAATGATGTCCCAGAGGGGAAGACCAGAGGGGAAGAGAATTGGAGGAATGAAAAGAAACAATATGATAGCCCTAAATAAAGAGCATACACACCCACACATACACACACACATTCCTTCACTCACTCACACCAGAAATGAAACAAAATGAAACAAAATGCAAGGAAATAGAGTGTTTATAACTTCCAACAAAAGAATTATTCAACTTAATAAAATTCCCATTCTCAAATTAAATGTTGCCTTTATCTTGATAATAGCATCTAAATGTTGGTTAAAGTGAAATAAACACAAGTTGTTTGGGAACACGTGAGGACAAACCACAGGATGATTCATTTATATTTACATACAGGGCTTCACTCACCACAGCATGGCTCTAGGATTTACCAGAAATGTTCTGGATTTTTTGGGGCAGAGGGTGCAGAGGGAGAGGGAGAGAGAATCTTAAGCAGGCTCCACGCCCAGGGCAGAGCCCGACACGGGGCTGATGTCATAGCCCTGAGATCATGACCTGAGCCAAAATCAAGAGTTGGACACTTAACCGGCTAAGCCACACAGGCGCCCGGTGTTCTGGATATTTTATAGTTTTTGGCTATTCTATCTAAAAAAAAAAAAAAAAAAAGTTTTGTCTTCAGCAAGGGATAAGCACTGTCTTCATGCCACTTTGAAATAATACTGACTTGATCATCATTGCCACTTTACTGAAGGAAACATGTCTTGGCCCCTAGTATTAACACCATGTGGTTTTGCAGAATTTGAACACCAGGAGGAAAATGTGTACTGGGCCTGGCATTTCCTGTCTTGAAACAGTTGATTTAGGACTCTGAAGGTTAAGTTAGAGGTCACTTGAGTTTAAATATCTTAACACAAAGCTCAACCTAAACATAATATGTACTCAAAGAAATCTAGGAACATTGTTAAACTGTTGTTTTTAAAAATGTAAGATTGGTACATGAAATTCCAAAGTTCACACAGTTTAGCATGCCATTTACTGCTGGAATGTACACCACTAGAAAACCTCAGAATCACAGAGAAAAATTTATCAAAGAGTCTGTTCAGAGTTAATAACATTACTTAGTAAGTTCTTTACAGCTAATACCTATTGACGAGCTTCCCTTTATCTGTCTGAATATAAATAGGGAGGATTGTCCTAGGGATTTAGCTCTCAGTTTTCTGAAAGCACTAAAGGGAATTTACCAGAGGTGATACTATTCTTCAGACAGGGGTGAAGAGGAGAAATTACCTTTTGTGAACATCCAGGGCTGCACACCTCACCTTCGCTCCATTCTCTGCTTTCTGAGTCAGGTCCTCAGGGAGGCTGACAAGCAGGGCTGGGCTGTTCAGGCTCACTGGCCAACATGTGGACAAAAGAGGTTTGTTTGGGGTGTGTAGGGGACCGATACCCAGATCTACCTCAGAATTACACGGTCCACCCTGTAGAAGCTCAATTTGTGTGTGTGTGTGTGTGTGTGTGTGTGTGCGCGCCAGATTCTATGATAGTACTTTCCAGTACAAGTTTTTGCCATGATAGAAGAAATGTTCCATAATCTGTGGTGTCTAGTAGGGTAGCCACTAGTCATATGTGGCTGTTGAACACTTGAAATGTGCGACTGTGGAACAGAATTTTAAATTATATTTAATCTTAATTAATTTAAAATGTAAATGTTCGTATTTGGCTAATGGTTATCATACTGAAACATACAGAATTTTGTAACATCTTGATATCCATTTGACCCTGACTGAAACTAATTTAATATCATATAGTCTGAAATGTTGTGCTTTATATTAAACATACTAGTCAGATGACAACATTTGTAAAGTGATTTGGACATTGATATGAAAAGAATATTTTGTGGGGGGGAAGTAACACCTTATCAAATAAAGAAATCTCCGAGAACAAATTTCAAACATGAATTCATTAATATTTACTAAGAGGTCATTAAACAAGATACAGTGGGCTCTGTGTTAGGAATACAAACATGAGATACATTTTGCTATTAATAAGCTTATAATCTAGTGGGAAGAAAGAGACAAAGAGGTATTTAAAATGTAATGTGGTAAATGCTTGGATGGAGGAATGAACTACACCGAAGGAATCATAAGTCACTTTCAAGACATAGGTGTTCAAATCACCCTTTGTTTAATTACTAGCATTTTGAACATACGGTGTTATAAAGCAGGGTGTTAGGTACTGAGGGTTACAGAGATGAATGAGACAATCTCTGCCTTCAAGAATTTCCACTATAAACTCCTACACTAACTGACTCATTTATCTTCCCCCAATTTAGATACATTTTGGAAATAGTGTAAGTTTCTTTTATTTCTTAGCTCTAAGTAAAACTAGTGTCATTTTTTGGGACCTTTGTGATTGAACATACATTCTTAAAGAACAGCTTGTTGCCGCCTCAGCTCAAACTCCTCTTTGGCTTGTCACCTATTGAGTTGGCCCTGTATTAAATCATGTGTACTCTTCACTCACCTGTATGTAAGGTGCACAGCAGAGGGTAGGAGTGAGGATGTAGAGGGCAGAAGGAACACTCTGTAGCTTTTGTTTTGGTGCCTTTGCTTACCTCTGCATCTGTGAGGGACCAGCTGTGCATGATGACAATCTAACCTGTGCCCCAGGGCCTTTTCCGAAGCTGTGGAGCACACACTGAGCACATGTGAGTGTGTTAATGTCCTTTGGAGCTATCCTTTAAAAAATCACAAAATTCAGTGACTAAATAAATGCCCTAGTGCCAATCCTTATGATGGACATTTATGAGAAATATTGTGTTCACTTCTCTAAGTCTCTGGAAGGTTTTCTTAAAACAAAGCCAAAACAAACAGACAAACAAAAAACCAAACCAAAACACCCCAGAAAAACCTAAACCAAAACCCAGAAAAGCAAAACAAAACAAACAAACAAAAACACAGAGGGCTGCCATTGTGTGTAGCGGTAGCCTTGACAACATATCTAAATATTTTGTTGTTTTTTTCCCTCTGTGTCTCATTCTTCCTGTTTCTTTAGTCCTACTTTCTACTTTCTCAGATCACCTTGCAAATAAACTACCCATATTCAAGTCCTTTTCTCTGAGTTAAGCAAGTTAGGTGGTTTAATCTCTGGTTAACAGTTAAATTGTGTGTAGGGGGAGCACCTGGGTGGCTGGCCCAGTGGATTGAGTGTCTGCCTCAGGCTCATTTCATGAACCCAGGGTCCTGGGATGGAGCCCTGCATTGGGCTCCCTGTTCAGTGGGAAGCCTGCCTCTCCAGCTCCCTCTGCTGTCTTCCCCCCCCCCCCCAAAACTTGTGCTCTCTGGCTCTCTCTTTCTCTCTGTCAAATGAATAAATAAAATCTTTTTAAAAAATTGTGTGTATGTTATCTATGCTCAGAATGACTTGTCAACAATATATCATTTGTGAATCTCAGAATATATCCTGAATTCTTTCCTTTCTCAGTGTTTAGGATGTTCATGGTTTCCCTCCAAGTCCATTTCATTTTTTAAAAGGAAAATTTCCATCATTGGGCATGCCCTCCATCTGGGTTGATAGCATTCTAAGCTTTATCAGGCTCTTTCTTGTCTTTGGAAATCAGAGAAAAAGTCAATCAAATGTAAATCCATCATGACCTCATTCATTCATGAGAAGACTTGACCAGAAAGGAAAACAGCAAAAACTCACCTTTGTGACCCTTTTATTCTTTCATAAAACATTTTCTTGCTTTTATTTTGAAAGACATATTTTTCTCTCTCTTTCCTGTTTACCCTCTTTTTTTGAGATAATTACTCTTGCTTTTTGTTGTGATTGTTGTTGTTGCTTTCCAGCAATTATAATAATCTTTCCTTTAAAAATTCTTCGCGACTCCCACACCGGTATATGACTATGTTTCCACTTGCTGTCAGCAGCCTGCATGCCACGTTTCAGAAACTCGGGCACAAGCTCACTCTGTTCTTTCTCCATTAGTGTTCCTTTTCCTTTTGAACAGGGAAGGGTATTAGCCAAAGCTGACAAAGTGATTCTAGCTTTTCCGGGATGATGACACAATCGTGTGGTCTGCTCCTTCTATCTACCTTTTTTTATGTTCAGTAGCTCAAGAATCTGTTCACTTCTATTGAACTTGAAATTTGAATTTCAAAATATAAGAAATTTTTCTTGGGCAAGGTCGAGAGTTATCACTGAGATAAAAACCATGGGGGTAGCAATAAGGCTTCTGGACCAGCATTATTCCAACAATCTACAAATGCATAAAACTCATGTACCTTTCAAACAGCAAATGACCCACACATCTTTCTTTCCTCTTCCAAAGCTGTTATTCACGGAAATGCTACATAAAAGACAAGTCATAAATTGTCTTTTAGCAAATTATTTTAATCATACCCCATGTTTTTCCCCTGAAAATTAAAGAATCTATTCTGACTTATTTTCATTTTATTTTCCCCATTGTTTATGCATTTTAATTTGCAGAAATCCTGAAGCTTTAAAAAAAAAATGAGCATAGTGAAAAACTTTATCCAAGTAAGTGGTGTGCCAGTTTTATGGCTTAACAGATCTGATCTGTTAAGTTTTGGCCTTGATGTTAATTTCAGAGAAATAAAATAAGGTGTAAAACTCAAACTAAATGACAGCTCCCTGAAAATGCAAGAGCTCTCCTTTTGTAAAACTTGCTGAGATGGCATGAAAGGAGAGAACAAATGTGCATCCCTTTATTGGAAACATTGTTTTTCAGGTTATCTAGATAACATGCTATAAATAAAAAAAAATTAAATGCCTGGAATCCCCTCAGTAGAGATAATAACTTTCAAGTCTTTTATATATACAAAATTAGGATCATATTTAATATTTTTCATGGTATCATTTTTACTTAACATTAGTAGGGCATAAACTTTTTTCATGCTATTATTTTTATACAGTCTTTAAAATAATAATCTTTAAAAATACGCTATTATTATCTCTATTACATAGTCTATTTTTTTTTTAAAAGATTTTATTCATTTGAGAGAGAGAGTACAGGGGGAGAAGCAGAGGGAGAGGGAGAAGCAGGCTCCCTGCTGAGCAGGGAGACCCTGGGCTCAATCCCAGGACCCCGGGATCATGACCTGAGCCAAAGGCAGACACTTAACCGACTGAGCCACCCAGGCGCTACCTCTATTACATAGTCTTTAAAACATCCCTTTAAATGTCTGCATAATGCTTCATGGTATGGTTTTGTCATTTTTCATACATCATTCCCTGAATAGACATTCAGACGGCTCCTTCCTTCCACTATTTTTTCTTTGTTATTAATTACATTCCCATGATATCTTTTTTTTTTTTTTTTTACATAAATGTTTGAGTACATCTCAAATTAAATCATTAGGAAAGATGTCAGGAATCAAAGTGTTGAACTTTTTATTAGTGGGTACGCATTGCCTGGTAGCTCTGCAGGAGTTCCTTGCTCCCGGGAACCTAGTGGTGTGCTCGTGTCGCTGCAGCTTCAGCGGTGCTGTGTTTTATTCTTTATCATCGCCAACTTGATGGGGAACCCCCCAGAATTATTTCTCATTGGATAGTTGTAATTTCTTTGGTTACAAATGAGCTTTTAATATTTTTCACATTTCTTATGTATTCAAATCTCTATTTCTGTGAATTTTTGTTTTTACTTTCAGTCCATTTATCTGTGAGACTCTTGATAACACCTCTGACTAATGAAACTCTAAGGAAACTGGTAAAAACATTGTAATCGTGTGTCATGATTTTACATTATGGCTTTAGATTTTTTATTCCTCATTGGTAGGAGTGATATTTGATGAGACAGCCCTTTGAACACCTAGGATGTTTTGATATCTCCTAGTTGAGAAGACATCAGTAATTTATAGTGCCATTACAAGAAGTACAACTGACTAGGCTTCCTGACTGGAGGCACATTAAACAATATAGGCAAAGATACACAGCTAGTTTGCAGTTGACTTACAGCTAATATCTAAGTCCTCTAAATTACCCTTGTTTCTGTGGTTGTAGCAGATTCTAAGAAACTTCTTAAGCAGATCCTATAGCTGATGAAAGAAAACGATGTCAATTATGAGTAGATCAAGTGAGTACTACTTTAGAATGGAGATTAACTCATCAATTCCAAATGTGTGTCTTATCTTTTTATATTAAGAAAAGATAATCATTATTTTTTTTCTTTTACTTAATCTATTTTAAATAGAGTGCTTTGGATACAAAGACTGTTAGGAACTCTCCATCAAGTGTTAGTTTTGAGGATTGAATGGAGTTGTGAGTATACATCTGTTATATTAGGTTACTGATTGCTGTGTAAAAAATTACCCCAAAACCTAGTGCTTAAAATAAAAAACATTTATTATCTCACAGTTTCTATGGGTTAGGAATCTGAACATGGCATAGCTGGTTGCTTCCAGTTTTCTCTGGAGGTTGCAGTTAGCAGTTGGCCAAGCCTAGAGTCATTTTCCAGTTCAATCAAGGGAAAATCTTTTTCCAGAGTCACTCACATAGACCTCTTCATGGACAGGTTTCATTAAATGGCAGCTGCGTTCCTCCAGAGTGAGCCATCCAAGAGAGACAAAGAGAAAGCCCCTAGGATAGAAGCTGCACACCTTTTGTAACCCAATCATGGCAATTCCCATCAGGTTTGCTGTATTCCATTTATTAGTAGCTTGTCCATCAGTGCAGCCAAACTCCAGGACATGTAAAGGACAAGGTGGAAATTACTGTAGGGATGTCATCTGAGTGGTCACTTGCCTTATCTTCTTTCACTTCACCTACAGATGGATACAAACAGGCACACACAGTGAAATGCACACAAATAATTATCTAAAACTCACATGATTTATACTTGATAAGTATCTCATACAATTTGAGAAACTTTTTTTTTTTAAAAGATTTTATTTATTTTATTTGGGAGAGAGAGAGAGAGAGAGAGACCAGCAGAGGGAAGGGCAGAGGGAGAAGCAGACTCCCCAGTGAGCAGGGAGCTCAACATGGGGCTCGATTCCAGGACCCTGGGATCATGACCTGAGCTGAAGGCAGACGCTTAACTGACTAAGCCACCCAGGCACCCCTTGATAAACTGTTTTGCAGTTACATAGATCTGGGCCATTCAGATATCCTCACTATTCATCAAGTTGCATTTGGCCTTGCTAATCGAACATATTTCTTGAAATACTTGGTAAATTTTCTGAACAAACAAGAAAAAAATCTCAGATCCCTTAGACTCCAGATTTATTGCTCATTTCCTATCATATTAGAGAGTGCTAGACTGATATGGCTTGGTATTTGTAATAAAATGACCTGTAGAAAGTCATGAGCTATAATGTGATGCTTCTATTTATGAAAATAATAGCCTCTTAGGCAAATTCAAGATGTATGTTATTTTTTCTAGCCTCTTCATTTTTCTAAAGTTTTTTTAAAAAATTAAGATGTAATGTATTATTGGTTTCAGAGGTACAGGTCTGTGATTCATCAGTCTTATATAACACCCAGTGCTCATTACATCACATGCCCTCCTTAATGTCCATCACCCAGTTACCCCATCCCTCCACCTCCCTCCCCTCCAGCAACCCTCAGTTTGTTTCTTCATTAAAATCAAGTGTCAAGAGAGCTGGCTTGGTGGCTGGGGCAGGAGGGGAGTGGGGAGCATCATTAACATACCTTTTTTTTTTTTTTAAAGATTTTATTTATTTATTTGACAGAGAGAAAGAGAGAGAGCAAGAGCAGGAACACAAGCAGGGGGAGTGGGAGAGGGAGAAGCAGGCTTCCTGCTGAGCAGGGAGCCCAATGCGGAACTCGATCCCAGGACCCTGGGATCATGACCTGAGCCGAAGGCAGATGCTTAACGACTGAGCCACCCAGGCGCCCTACATACCTTGCGTAGTAGGGACACTAGTGCGCTACTGGGCTGTAGAGGTTCTTATAGGAACACAGGGAAACAAAGTAAATTGTGAGCAGTTTGGGGAATGGCTAATGGTTTTAATATGTAGATTGGGGTTTAATTGGCAGAATGTCAGGAATTCACAAAAGTCCCTCAGGAGTCCAGACAGTTTGAGAAACTCCAAATAGGAATTATATGGAGCCTTCAAATTGAGCATTAGAAGTTGCGTGTGGTGGGTTGAATAAAGGTTCACCAAATGTCCATGTCCCAATCCCTGGAGACTGTGAATATGTCATAGGGACTTGACATACTTTCAGAGACCTGAAAATAGGGAGATCATCTTGGATTATTTAGGTGAGTCCAGTCTAATAACATAGATTTTTTTTTTTTAATTTTATTATGTTATGTTAGTCACCATACAATACATCATCAGTTTTTGATGTGGTGATCCACGATCCACTGTTTTCGTATAACACCCAGTGTTCCATGCAGTACGTGCCCTCCTTAATACCCGTCACCGGGCTAACCAATCCCCCCTCCCCCATCCCCTCTAAAACCCTGTTTGTTTCTCAGAGTCCATAGTCTCTCATGGTTCATCTCTCCCTCCCGATTTCCCTCCCTTCATTTTTCCCTTCCTTCTCCTAATGTCCTCCATGCTATTCCTTATGTTCCACAAATAAGTGAAACCATATGATAATTGACTTTCTCTGCTTGACTTATTTCACTTAGCATAATCTCCTCCAGCCCCATCCATGTTGATGTAAAAGTTGGGTATTCATCCTTTCTGATGGCTGAGTAATATTCCATTGTATATATGGACCACATCTTCTTGATCCATTCATCTGTTGAAGGGCATCTCGGCTCTTTCCACAGTTTGGCTATTGCGGACATTGCTGCTATGAACATTGGGGTGCATATGGCCCTTCTTTTCACTACATCTGTGTCTTTGGGGTAAATACCCAGGAGTGCAATTGCTGGGTCATAGGGTAGCTCTATTTTTAAATTTTTGAGGAACCTCCACACTGTTTTCCAAAGTGGCTGTACCAACTTGCATTCCCACCAACAGTGTAAGAGGGTTCCCCTTTCTCCACAAGCTCTCCAACATTTGTTGTTTCTTTCCCTGTCCATTTTTGCCATTCTAACTGGTGTAAGGTGGTATCTCAGTGTGGCTTTGATTTGAATGTCCCTGATGGCTAATGATGATGAACATTTTTTCATGTGTCTGTTAGCCATTTGTATGTCTTCTTCAGAGAAGTGTCTTTTCATGTCTTCTGCCCATTTTTTGACTGGATTATTTGTGTTTTGGGTGTTGAGTTTGAGAAGTTCTTTATAGATCTTGGATACCAGCCCTTTATCTGTAGTGTCATTTGCAAATATCTTCTCCCATTCTGTGGGTTGCCTCTTTGTTTTGTTGACTGTTTCCTTTGCTGTGCAGAAGCTTTTTATCTTGATGAAGTCCCAAAAGTTCATTTTTGCTTTTGTTTCACTAGCTTTTGGAGATGTATCTTGAAAGAAGTTGCTGTGGTCAATGTCGAAGAGGTTACTGCCTATGTTCTCCTCTAGGATTTTGATGGATTCCTGTCTCACATTGAGGTCTTTCATCCATTTTGAGTTTATCTTTGTGTATGGTGTTAGAGAATGGTCGAGTTTCATTCTTCTGCATGTGGCTGTCCAGCCACATGCAGAAGAATAACATAGATTCTTAAAAGCATACAATTTTCTCCTGCAGAGGCAGGAAAGAGATGTGATGGAAAGGGAAATCAGAAAAATTCCAAGCATGAGATGGATTTGATGTGCTGTTGCTGGTTCTGATATGATGCAGGGGCCCACATGCAAGGCCTGGAGAGAGGCCTCCGGAAGTTGAGGATGGCCCCCAGCTAACAGCCAGCAAAGAAATAGGGCTCAGTCCTACTTCAGAAAAGAGCTGGATTCTCCCAGCCTCCATGAGCTTGGAAGCAGATTCTTCCTCAGAGTCCCCAGTAAGGGACAAAGCCCTCTTGACACCTTGATTGAGTCTGGTGAGGACTTTGCTGGACTTCTAACCTATAGAACTGAGAGATAATAAATGGGTGTTGTTCTAAGATGCTAAATTTGTGGTAATTTGTTATGGCAACAATAGAAAACGAATACAGAGTTTGAGATGCAGATCTCTTGAGGTTTTTAAAGAGTAGATGCAGGAGCAAAGCAAGAATGCTGGTTAAGGGTGATAGGTGGAATCCCTTTTAGGGTACCAATATTTGAGGAGAGTGGGGAGTCCATGGTGTTTACAAGGTTCTATCTACCTAAGGGTTTTTGTGCATAGAGAAAAAAGCATGGTGGATCTCCATAGAAAGAACAAACTTATCCACCATGCAGTACAAGCCCAATTTTCTAAAGTGAGCAGGCTGCTCAGCTTAATCTAGTTAATACTGGCTTCCTGCCTCTTCATTGACTTGGGAGGGTTTCATCCTAGCCCAGCCCTCAGGCCCCTAGTAGGATATTGAGAGCAGCTGGGAAGAAGATGGGATGAAGAAAGGGCTGACATTTAGGTAATAAAAGAGGGTAAGGATAGAAGACAATAAACTGAACAAGAATAAACTCATCAGTTAACACTTACAAAAGCAGGGGCACAGCATGAAAATAGACTCATCACAGGGGTACAAATTGTGAGACAGAAAACAGTCAATGAAATAAGGTAAAAACACAAAATGACCACACTCTATTAAAGCAGCAAGTGCTTCAAATTTGTAGTGTAATAGACATATTCCTTAGCAAGATGAGAATTCTCTGCTAATGTGCCTGCATTTAATGGTACATCAGCAAAGAGATTCTGCCCACAAGATTCAGATTAGGCTGGAATTTGTCTCTAATACATGGCAGGGGAACTTGGAAGTTTCTATTGCAGTGATTCTACAGTATGTAGAGTGATGAAGACAAATGGCCCAACAATGCTTCTATTTGAAATGTTTCTCCTGAAAATTGGATTGGTTTTTATCTCATGGACATTGTGAATCTTGTAATAATCATGCTAACTCGGTGGGCCACTAAGATGCTCAGAGCCAAATTATCACCTATCAGTGAAGCTTGATTCCTCTCCCTGGTGTTCTCATTTTCCTACCACCATTGTGATCTTGTGCTGATTTATTAATCTATTTAGCTCTGTTCTATTTTGTGTACCTGGCTATCAATTTCATATTCCTTTTTAGAATGAGACTAAGAAGGAAAGAGTGAAAGATAAGTAAAAAAGAATGAAAAAACCGCCCACATTTATTTCCCCAAACAGCTAGCTGGGAACAGCCTTAATCTGTATGTATGTCTGTTGCTTTAGGTCTAACAGGAAAGTGTATGAGTGAATTAATTCCTTCATGCACGGCCATGTAAATGTTAAGCATCATTGACTGGCTTGAAAATTTCAGCTATGCAATTTCTGCTCCTTTGGGTGACTGGATTCTTGTTTGTGCATCTGGTGGAAAGTCTTGCTTGATAAAGCAACTACTCATATTGGCTTCCTTCCCATGTTCTTCTGTGTTTTGAAAGTGTACTAAACTCTGTAGCAAATCAGGCACATCAGACACTCCACAAATATTCATGTCTTGAGATGGAGTCCTATCTTTTTGAAATCAACAGAATTAACATATGGTAACACTAGTGGAAATAGCAATAACTCTCCTTTTATGGCATTTTATAGCCTATGGCATATTTTCAAATATTTTGTTTGATTCAAACATGCTTAGAATGAAATATGTTTAACAATTTATAAATCTTGATCAAAGCCAACAAAATTTCCAGACAAATGTGTATTTATGTGTACAAATGTGTACTATGTCTTACAAACCCAAATTTCCATTTTTTTCTCATTTTCCTTCTCTTTTACATCTTTCTTCCTTTTACATTTTTTTTGTTCACTAGTTAATTATTCGTTACTTCTTTCCGTTTTTTGGTGAACAAGATTACTGTGCCTTAAAATGTGAGAGACCATGCTCCTCTGTTTCTTTCACTTCCTGCTTCATGAATTAGTTGGTGCAGAAATCTCTTTCTCTGTTCTCTCCCTTTTGTTGTGAGAGCTGGCCTGGGCTTCTGTCCTTTCACAGGCCAAATGACTGACTCTTGAAGAGTCTAGGTGCATATAAGAGAACTTCAGGAGCAAATGCATTCTTTCTTGCTATTTGTTGTAGTCATTACCTCTCACTGCTAATTTGCATTGGGGCAGTCTTTCCCCAAAATGCAAGGGTGAAATAGAACTCTTAATTTGAGAGGGAAAAGCAGGGAAAAAGCAAGACATTTCAAGTAGGTGTCCTATTGAACCCTAGCAACACTGACTAGAAAACTCTGCTTTTAGAAGTTTAGGGCACTTGACTAGTGATTTATGAGGCAGAATAGCATTTTGAGATGTTAGTTGATATTTCTTCCCCGTAGTTCCTTGTATCTTATGATTTTTGTGCATAACCAGGATATTGGATTTCCACAATCATGCCTCAGGAAATATATTACACAGCAGAATGCAGAGAACATAAAAGGTTTTAAATATGGCTTAAAAACAAAACAGAAAACCTGAGTTTATAATGTAAGACAAAAGAGAGATGGAAATTAAAATTAGAGAGTAGGCTAGATGATGTTGGCGCCCTGAGAGCACACCCTGTGCTTGCCTTCCCATTCTGCCCTGCAATGGATCCGTTGAGCCAAACAGATAGGAAACACACAAAACAAAATCTCACTAGAATCAGGATGATTTGCCAGAAAGCTATATTCTGCTTCCTAAGTGAAGTCAGAGACATGGTAAGACTTGCAGAAGTTTACATCCTCAGAATGTCATGGAAACACTTGAGTAAACAGAGTTTTACAGAATGTCTAGGCATACAAACCTGAGGGAACTTCATAGAATTTATGTCCTGTTGGCTCAAGGGAACAACCAAGTGTTTTCAATATGACTGAGAGAGTTCCAGTGTAGCCAAGATAGAATCAGACCTGGAAAGGCCCAGGGGTGTGGTGAGGAGGATACTAATGATTGTATAGACCAGTGACCAAAGAGCCAATGCTAGTTTGGGGAGGTTGTAATGACTAAGGATCGTACTTCCCTCCCTCCTCCCATCTTCTAAGTGTGAAATCAGCCCTTCTCCCTGTAACTTGTATGCCAACTCCAGGGAAGGGATGGGACTCCCAGACTTGAATGAAATGACCTAGAATTACTAAGATTGTTTCTACCACAGAGTCGGATGTGAACATTTAAAAGACATTTAAAGCTTTGGTACCATAACTTTCCATTAAATATGGCTAAATAAGTATATGAGTTTATCTCCCCACTCTCCTAAAGGAAAAAAGAACATGTTCCTATTGCAGCTTTGGAGTCTGAACCTTTGGTTTCAACACTTATCTCATTATCCTGGTCTCCTTCCTGTGGACTTCAGAATTTACCCAGTAGTTCAAAACTCAGTGAAAAGCTGCACTGTGAGTCAATACAGTACCTGTTACTATCTTGGTAGTTGCTATGCTGGAGAGCCACTTAGCGAAGTTTTGAGGTATAGGGTGGTGACATCTAAGAAATATCATCTAATCTGAAAATGAATAAGATTGATCTAGGTAAGAGTGGAGGTGTGGGGAGTGAGATGTGTATCCCTGGAAGGAAACATAGTTTATGCAAAGACCTTGTAAGTAGGAGTGTTTGTGTAATTCAGTTTGACTGGAGGTTAGATTGCAAGGCAGGAAGTGGTGGGTCAAGAGGTAAGGATAGGAAAGCAAGCAGGAGCAAAGCAAGAAAGCCTTTGTAATTCCATGTTTTTATCTTGAGGGCAATGAGGAGTCATTTAAGCATTTTAAGCAGGGGAATGTCTCACTGTATAAAGTGGGTAGTGGATAAGAGGGATCAAGCCTGGTTGTTAGGGACGTCATTTAGGGGACATGGCAGTAATCTGGGAAAGCCATGTTGATAGCTTGAATTAGGAAACTAGTGATAGGAATGAAGAGAAACTGACAGATGTATGAGATACTCAGATCCCTTGATATTTTAAATCATCTTGGTGAAATTAATAATCAAGATCTCGTCTACCTCAGTTCTTGGTCTTACAGGACTTTTTGTCTTGATGTTGCTCTTAGAGCTTTCCTCTCTCCATGGGGTTCTTTGGGGTTCATGTTCACAATCTATCCTTGCTGCCTCTGGTCTCAGAAGTCAGGTGATTCAACAGCAAAAGGTCTACATGGTTCCGAAACCTAAGATCACACAGATTCATAACTTTAAATCCAGATCTCCTAACCTGAGTATAGATTCTTTATGTTAGACTAAAATAGAAGCAAATACACACACACACACACACACACACACACACACACACACACACACACA
>NW_022589720.1:31425483-31435528 GCF_004348235.1 Phoca vitulina | reverse complement strand
CACACACACACACACACACACACACACACACACACACACACACACACTACAGGGCTGAAGACTCTCCCAGAGTTTTACTAGATTATATGTATTGGAGTGAGTCATAGAATCTAAGTATTGTTATAAATGTTCTTGGAAACAGATAACACTAAAAATCCATATACTTGGAAATACATTAAGTGGAGTTTACTCATCCTATCCTGGTGTCCTTAGAAAGAGAGGAGAAATTGGAGAGGAGTGTGCCTCTTGGGATGGGAGGGAGGTTTTAGTTGTTCAGCAGCATGACTCAGAAGTAGAGTTAAGCTTTCCAAAGTGCACCTGTGACTTAACAGTGAGCCTCACACAGGGACTCTTGGGAGAGAAAAGGAAGCAGTAATTTGAATCTCTGGTTAAAGATTTAATAAAATGTAATTTTCAAAATAAGATATAAAATGCATTTAGGATCTCAAAGTATAAAACCAGAGAAGTCAAAATTACTCAAATAGTGGCTTAGATATAATTGAAAGCACAGGGGTGATAGTCCTCCTATTTAGTGAAAAGGATGTGCAGTAGATGAATAATGTGTGTTTATGCCTGATTGAGGGGCACTCCTTGTAAAGATTTCAGGGAAATAACCATGCAAGTGAATTACTGGGCATGTGCTGGCACTGTTTCCTCAGCTGCTTAAAACCACATTGAGTTAATGAGATATGAGTCACCCAACTATATAGTTGATAATCAGAAGACTTCATGCAACAGGAGAAATGGCAGACTGAGGTTGTTTCTAAGTCAGTGGTTCAAATGGGATTGGATGCTCCAACTACAATATGGTAAAATGTTCCACTAGCTGTGTATATTAAAGCTTCATTCAGGATGTCTAGGAAGTGGGGCGAGTCATTAATTTCTATTTTGTGGTCAGCTGTGGCTAATGTGGAAAACCCCTTTTTGCTTCAAAACTGGTCCCCAAAGTCCTCCCAAAATGCATGAAATCACTCTACTGCCTGTGAAGTCTGTGGATTTAACACATATCACTGTAATGCAGAAACTTGGGAGGCTGGACTGAATGTGTTCTCATCCCCAGATTTATGCAGGAAACTGCTTTGTTTATGAATCTTTTAGCATAGTGTGGTTTTCTCACTTTTTATTCCCACCCCATTGTAAAAAACAGAAGACTAAAAATACTGTTAAGAGTTGAAGAATCCAGCAGTTTATGTACAGACAATTGAGGTTATACTATCTCAATGTATATTTTGAAATGTTTGCAATTATTTTATTGCTATGGCTTATAGAATTGCTGTTTATATTTTTATTATTTTATTATTTTTTAACTCTCCAACTTGTAATTATTTTAGAACCTTCACCAGTTTTATACTAAAAACTTGGCTATATTATCCTAGACTCACCAACCAGTTTTCCCAAAGATGATCAAATGAAAGTTAAGAGCAGCATGTGTGTCCATGTGGTTACACTTTTAAAAAATAACATTACAATGCTTTATGAAAATACCTAAGCATAAGCATCAAGAGAGGCTATAAATGAAAAGCAAGATTTAGTAAAGTGCTGCCAACGGATAGCTTACTAAAGGCCAACTTTCAAAAGTGTTACTTCATCTAAACACCTTTTCTTTTGAGCCATAAGCAGAAACGTATCCTAATGTGTATCCTGGCAGTGGGGTGGGGGTGGGGGGGCTGGGTGGGGAGGAGATACTTAAATCAATTAGGAAACATGCTCATGTGTAGGTTTTTGGTTTTTTGTTTTTGTTTTTTTTTTTGCTTCTAACCCTGAATAATTCAATTATATATTTGTGATTCCAACTTGTTTCTCTATTACATATTTAATATTAAAAAGAGAGTATAACCAGAATGTCCATCTAGAAATGTCCTGCTCAGATGGTGTTTTTTTGTTCAAATTCTTTTAAACACTTCCTAACTGACAATATCTGACCTGAGTTCTATTTTCATAAGACCAGTTCTTTGTTAGTTGTAGCTAATTATAACACAAAAACAAAAACAAAACTGGGAGACATCCAAGTTAGAATATTAATAGAGGCTGATGCACCAAAATTTTACCAGGGTCTGGTATGATTCATTTTAGCAACAGACTGTTTGGGTAACTCAAAAGTAGCAATATTGAATTAAGGAATCAAAAGCTAGGCTGGGACACAGAAGAAGTTCAAGGGCAATGAATCCTTGCAGTGTCCATTATTTCACATCTTCCCATGTTGTTGACTCTCCCATACTTTCTTCATAGTGATTTCCATGAAAGAACTGTTGGAAAAAATGTTTAACCTGAAAGCAACTCTTTCCCCATATGATCACAAAACCAATCTTAGAGATAAGATAAAAAATTGGCTTTCTGACTTGAAGGCTCAAAATCTCTTTGTTTGGGAGTCACAAATGCTTTTGGTGGGTGCAGGAGTCTTATTTGAGCTCAAAATAAAGGAGCTGAGAAATGCTTATGGGTGTTGGAGAACTTTGCTTCAGGAGTGCCTCTCCTGAGGAAGACAAGAGAAGGCAGGGTTCTATAAAAAGAAAGAAGAGGAAAGAGGCTCTCTGGAGATTTTCCACCACAGCCCGTTTATGTCATCCCTTTGCAATTTCAACACCATCATCAAAGAGAAATGATTCACCATGAGATAATAACATTTCTGGCATCCAAACTTCCATGTAATACCTGAAGAATTAGGCACAGGAGTCCTGGGAGGGAGAATTTCCCAGAGAAGTGGTTAAGCAGAGCAATGGAGTAAATGTTGGAAAGGGCTTAAGGAATACCTGGATGCCTCTGCCCATTTATCCTTCAGCTCTCTGGGTCCTCCAAGAGGCCGTTCCTGACCCTGAGCACTATGATAGATGCTTGGTCCAGGTACTCCCATGGCATCCTGGATTTAGCTACTCTTTACCTTTTTTATTCTGTGTGTAATTTTTTTTTCTCCAATAGGCAGTGTGTTTCTTGATGATATAGGACATGCCCTTTTTAACGATTTATCTCCAGCAAATCGATCACAGTGCCTGTCACATAGTAGATGCTTAATAAATGCTTGTTAATTGAATGAACTGTTCAAGCAGAGTGAGATCATTCTAGCCCAGTGATGGCGTACAGACTTCATATCACATGCCGGCACTGATTGAGAGTGGCTGCCCAAAGGGAAGGACTGAGAGCAGTGAGGCTTCAGGAGACCTCAGTGGTAAATGGAACCTGCATCAAATAGTGATGTCCGAGATGTTTCCCTGCTCTAAAACCTGTCTTTGATTTTGTTTTTATTGAACAGAGTGACAGCTTGAAGAAACATTAGTCTTAGATTCCATGATGTAATTATTTACAGTGAACATAAAGCCTAAACTGGAAGTGACAGTCAGAAAACTGAAAAACAAAGCAACAAAAAGCAACAATAATGACAACACTAAAATTCAAAGAGGACAGGGAGACTTTTAGTTAGTGTGATGGCAGCCTGGTTATACATAATTCTCTCAACTTCCAGTGCAAGATGTATAGAGACACACACACATGTGCACGTGCACACACACACTCACACCAAAGGTGATGGAAATATTAAAAACTGTAGGCCCAGCTCATAGGAATTTGGGGACTATAGTTTTGATTGGTTTGACAGAATAACCAAATCAGAAAAAAAAAATAGAGCTGAAATATAACATGAAGTGGCCTTCGCTAAAGTCCAGCCTTTGACCCTTGACAGAAACTCAGGCAGCTGACTTCTGAGCTGACCAGAGTCCTGTCCTATTCTCCCCTCCCATCCTGACCACATGGGCTCTTCTCTGTTTATGCCTATTTGGAGACCTCATATCTGAGTAGGTAGTATGATGGAGAGGGACAGATGTAATGACACCATTCCTGGGATTTGTAGTCAAGCAGACAAAGTACCTGGGAAGCAAGGAATGTGGGGTGTGGTATTTTCTGTATGTGCACACACAAAATTGTATTACCCTATTCTGTGTCTGGCTTGCTTGGATAGTGGCGATATTGACAGATCAAAATATGTCATTCCATGCTAACGTGGACATATGTGGAGAGACTCTCATATGCTCATAAACCCTGTTTCCTTTTCATCTTAAGCACAGAGCTAGACTGCCTTTTTTTTTTTTTTTTTTTTTTTAACCTCCTATAGTTAGATTCAGCATATGACTACATTCTGGACTCCAACTAAATTCTCAACTTCTACTTTCAGTGGAAAGTGGGCAAAAGTCATGTAAGCCATCTGAAGCCCTAACCACAAAACCTTCTATCCTATTTCGGTTCTTTCTCTGTTCCCTTGTTTGCTAGCCAAATATAGAAGATTCAACGAAGGATTCAAAGATCCTAGGAAATGGGAGAACCACTATGTGGAAGGAGACTGACATGCCTTTAGGCTGTGTGTTCTTTTCAGAACTTGACTAGACTGTACTATGAGGGAGAAATAACCTTTATTGTGTTAGGTCCATGAGATTTGGGGATTTATTACAGTAGTTAGCCTACTGTGATTAGTACACCATACCAGATAATTTCTGTTAGCCATCAGAGATTAAGCAGACATTAAAGACAAGTTAAAGATCTCCTTATGAATCTATATGTTGGGAAGTGTAAAACTTGGTGTCTAGTCATCTGTTGTTTGATCTATGGTGTATTACCCCAAATATTAGTGGTTTATAACAACAACCGTATTTATTATATCATGATGTTGTGTGTGCCAGGAATTCAGGCAGTAATTGTTTAAATAATTCTTCATGTGGCAATAGATAGGAGTCGATCAATGCTATTTAGCTGGTAATTGGTTTGATCTGGAGTCAAGGCAGCTTAACTCTTTTTTTTTTTTTTTAAGATTTTATTTATTTATTTGACAGAGGGAGAGGGAACACAAGCAGGGGGAGTGGGAGAGGGACAAGCAGGCTTCCTGCTGAGCAGGGAGCCCGATGCGGAGCTCGATCCAAGGACCTCGGGATCATGACCTAAGCCGAAGGCAGATGCTTAACGATTGAGCCACCCAGGCACCCCAAGGCAGCTTAACTCTTATGTCTGGCACCTAAGAAGGGACTCCTGGAAGGCTGGGCTCAGGTGACGTAATTGAATGGCTGGGGCCTGGAACATCTATGAACTGACAGAGTATTTCTCTCTTTCATCATGGTTTCTCCAAATGGCTAGCTTGGGCATCCTCATAGCATGTCAATCTCAGTAGTGTCTAATTTCTTACATGGTGGCTCAGGACTACAAAAGACAAAGAAGAATGCTGGCAATCCTCCTAAAGCCTGTGCTTAGAAATGATACAGCATCACTTGGTCTGTGCAACCATTGTCTAGCCCAGATTCAAGAGGAAGGAAAACAGACCCAACCTCTTGATGGGAAAAGTGTCAAAGATCTTGTGGCCATTTTTAATCTATCACATCTAGATAGATCTGTATTTAAGGATAAGTAAACAGAAAAAAATATATATAGTATAGGGAAAAGAAGTCCCATGAAGAATACAATAGAGAAAATTATGAAAATTCAAGAGAAGTTTGTTTCTTGATAAAAATTCAAGAAAATAGTCTTTATGGGTTTAAGCAGAGAGTAACAAGAAGTATCTAAATAAAAAAATTAAAAAAAGGTAGCTGACTGAAATAATTAAAGAAGTCCCTTCTCAAAAGAAGAAGCCCCTGAAATGCAATATCATGTTTAATACCCACATTGTTCACACTGAATATTAAAAGTGTTAATAGGAAATATATAATTACTTCAGAGTATATAGATGAACAGGTTCTATTATCTACTTTTAAGATAAACAACATAATTCATTTCTGAGAACTTTGGAGCAAATTATCTCATTTCCAAGTTCTTGTAAGATCAGTTGAGTTATCCTTCCTCCTCTTCACAACTCTCCTCCATTTCTCTCCCCTTGCCTCCCCCCACACTTCAAAATACCATAATCTTGCTTAATATACCATGTGTTCCTTTATTATTCATTTGTAGACTATAAAACTCAGATGTTGCTAATAACTTGAATATCTGGTCTTTTATGTGGTGACACAATATTCTTTGTCCCTATGAACACTTTCTGATGAATGATGATAAAATGATTTTATTGTTATGGAAAGGAATTTATCTGAAAATAATATCTGGAAGCAGTTGAAAAAATCAAGGCATACTTGAAACACTCTCATTACCCACCCATAGGGAAAAAAATGACCAAGTGGTCCATGTAACCATTCTAAATGAAATTGATTTGGCTATGAAATTACTTCCATTGTAATGAAAGTTAAGAATGAATACACATAACAGTTATCTAGATGTGGATATTCACTCTATAGATTGCCCATGTCCCTTTTCCTTTGGATAAAACATTAATGGTGCTATTTGTGTCTTGGATTCTACTAAAAAATACTTGAAGGAATGTTTCATTCCATCCAGTATTTGAGTACATACTTTTGTAGTTTTTTCTAATGGGTTCTAAAAGTTTTCATTTTGTTTTTCCAAGTAAATTTTTGAAAGGCAGGGATTCTGCAAATTCTCAATATTTGTCATGATCATGGGATTCAATAATATTGCTGATTAATTGAGAATTAAAATAACAACTATCTAGCTGCAGGTCTTGTAAAAGATGTACTTGGAGTGTTGAACATTTTTCATTAAAATGGTATTTGGGCATATTCATGTATTTCGATTTCCACACTATTTTTATTTTCAAAGGTAGTATGGTTTAAAGGTTAAAGATTGGGTCTTTGGGCCTAAGTAGGTTTGTATATCAGCTCCACCATTTCCTAGAAATGCAACCTCTGTACTTCAACTTTTCTCATCTTTAAAATGGGAATAATAATAGTAACTACCTTACTACCTAATGTGCTGTTGTGCAGATTAGCTTAATTTATACACGGGAAAAGTTTAGAAGTGCCCAGCGTATATAAAGAACTCGTGACAGGCAGGATAATGGCACCCAAAGATGTCTATGTCCTGATCCCAGGAACCTATAAACATATTACCTTATATGGCAAAAGGGGCTTTGGAGATGTGATTAAATTAAGCATCTTCAGATAAGGGTATTATCCTAAATTATCCATGTGGGCCCAGTGTAACCATAAGGGTCCTTATAAGTGAAAGAGGGAGGCAGGAGAGTTAGAGCCAGAGAAAAAGATGTGACAGTGCTATGGGGTTGTGACTTGAAGAAGTCAGGAAGCATCTAGAAGCTGGAAAAGGCAAGAAAATGGATTCTCCCTCAGAGCCTTCAGAAGGAGGCTCACGAAGCTCAAATCCAGGAATTAGGCTTACTAGGCTAGCCTAGTGCGACCCACTGTGGACTTCTGACCTCCAGAACTAAAAGATAATAAATTTGTGTTGCATTAAGCCATGGAATTTGTAGTACTCTATTAGGACAGCAAGAGGAAACTAATACAATACTCAATAAATGATCCTGTTATTATTCTTCACAACCACAGATAATTGAGAAAGGCCCAGTTGGGTAAGATGAACATACAAAACTAAATCAGAACAGATTACAAAGTACAGAGTTTTAACTACCCATTCTCTAAATACTGCAGCCTCATACCGTGGCAGAAATGATGATAAGAATTGTAATAAATATTGCAGTTTTTCTCCTTTACTTTTGAAAAGATGTATTTTCAAATGCTTGAAAAAATAAATGAAAGTGTAAAATTCCCTCAATTTCCACTTTTAAGCAGAGAATAGCCATTAGTGAGCTTGTGGTTATGTTGTTTGAATATTTTCCCCTTCTTGCTAAGAAGCTTCACATTCCCACGAGAACCCAGAGGTACCCCAGTCACATGGTGTTCTTCCTGTAATATTTTGTCCTGTACAAACAATAGGATGCCAATTATCCAGCCTTAACATGACAAACAATAAGTTACTATGACAATTTTATTTTTGGTGAACTGATCCTATGAAATTAGAAGTTTGGAAAGAACCGCATGCCTAAAATTCATCCTGTTTATCTCCTTTTCAAGAGGGTTTGTCTCCATACTGTTGTAGGTACCCAAGAAATAATTTTTTTTTAAAGACAATTATATAATCTCCTTCAGAAAATCCTGTTTTCCCTCCAGTCTGCCTACCTTTCTATACTCACACAAATTATTTTTTACATAGACTTGTCCTAACCTGTATGATGCTAGGGACTTAAATACAGTTACTTCATTGTATCTTAAGACAGTTTCCTCTTTCTTAGTTCTCAAAGAAGAAATAACATTGTCATCTTTTCTCCTTGTTCTATTGTAGTTACATATACTGTGTTACAAAATATATGGCAGTTACAGGAAATGGCAGGCAATTGATGGAAATTTTTGCTTCTCCTGGTACATAAGTAGAGGGATTTAAGGTACTCTTTTTTTTTTTTTAAAGATTTTATTTATTTATTTGAGAGAGAGAATGAGAGACAGAGAGCACGAGAGGGAAGAGGGTCAGAGGGAGAAGCAGACCCCTTGCTGAGCAGGGAGCCCGAGGTGGGACTTGATCCCAGGACTCCAGGATCATGACCTGAGCCGAAGGCAGTCGCCTAACCAACTGAGCCACCCAGGCGCCCGGATTTAAGGTTTTTCTTCATTTGTTTTCAGTTAGGAACTGTGACTCACCTGGATGATGTTTCCATTATATATATACACATATGTATGTATATATGTACAAACATATATGTATACATATATGAACATATGTATATGTTCTAATAATGCTTCTATTTCCTTAAAAATGGTTCAGGCTAAAAAGCTGTGGCCTGGGAAGCTATCAATGACAACAAAGATTATTTCAAAAGGGCTCAGGAGCCAATTAAATAGGCTTCCATTAATTGGAGCATCATAATGGGTTATAAATAAAATGGACTAGACACATCAAATGCTTTTAAATCCATTAATTCATAATGATACTTATAAATGTTGAAGGATGCTAGCGAACCAACCTAGTATTTTGGAAACCTGTAAATAAAGGAAAAGAATCATTTATTTATCTGTCTTTTCCCTATGAACTATATCTCAAAGTAGCCTTATATGGCTGATAGGAATCCTTTCTTTATAGCAATATTCTAGTTAATAAGTGGTGAATAAATGACAAAATTAGAATATCACCATTTTGCAGCTCCTAATGAAATAATGGATCTAGGCAGTGGCCACTTATGGCTGCTAACATCATAAAGTGAAAGATAACTCATCATTATATACTTCATGGTGGAAGTACATATCACCACCCATGAAATATGAAATAGCTTTGCCAAAGAAATTGAACCTGATTTTCACGAAACATCCAGACTACCTACCAATACACAGCAATACAGAGGACAGAGGAAAGAACATAATATACCATGGGAAAACAAATGGCAAAATCTGGACTGAAGAAAACTGAAGGACTAAGAACCCAGCTTTATTAAGAAAGTCTGTAAGGAAAAGAAAAAAAGATTAAAAGGAAATCTATAGTTTTAAACCTTTAAGATACTTAAGGGATATATTATGGACTTTATTTGAATCCCATTTAAAACAAATTATTTTAAAAAGACCCACAAAACAGTTATAAAACAAAGAAATCTGAATACAACTGGATATTAATTTTAGTTATTATAGTTCTAGAATACATGATCCTTTTTCTAAGGAAACAGATTCTAGGTTTCCATTAAATTTTCTCTTTTGTTGTATATTTTTGTGAACATATTAATCATAGTTATTTTTAAAGACTGTTTCTGGTGGTTCCAATATTTGAAATACCTGTGAGCTTTTTTCTTTTCCTTTTAGTTTTGGGCATGTTTCTGGGCATACTTGGTAATTCTGATTGACTGTCCAACATTGTGCATGAAAGTTGTTGCTGCATTTTCTTTAGAGAGGAGATACTTTATCCTCTGGCTAAATATGGATGAATAACCTCGTATTGATCAGTTTGCTTCTGGTTTACCTCATGCTAGGTCGTAGCTCTCTGGGGTTCGGATTGAGAGCCTGGGGAGTTGTCATGACCTGGTAAGGCCCTGGGTTTCTTTTTTCTTCCCTTCCCTTCCCTTTCCTACCCTTCCCTTTCCTACCCTTCCCTTCCCTTCTTTCTCTTCTCTTCTTTCTTTCTTTCTTTCTTTGTCTTTCTTTCTTTCTTTCTTTCTTTCTTTCTTTCTTTCTTTCTTTCT
>NW_022589720.1:31212818-31425473 GCF_004348235.1 Phoca vitulina | reverse complement strand
TTTCTTTCTTTCTTTCTTTCTTTCTTTCTTTCTTTCTTTCTTTCTTTTTTTTTTAAAGATTTTATTTATTTGAGAGAGAGAATGAGATAGAGCATGAGAGGGTCAGAGGGAGAAGCAGACTCCCCGCTGAGCAGGGAGCCCGATGTGGGACTCGATCCCGGGACTCCAGGATCATGACCTGAGCCGAAGGCAGTCACTTAACCAACTGAGCCACCCAGGCGCCCGCTTGCTTGCTTTCTTTCTTTCTTTCTTTCTTTTTCTTTTTCTTTCTTTCTTCTTTCTTTTCTTCCCTTCCTTCCTTCCTTCCTTCCTTTTCTTTCTTTCTTTCTTTCTTTCTTTCTTTCTTTCTTTTCTTTCTTTCTTCCTTTCTTTCCTTCTTTCTCTCTTTCTTTTTCTCTTTCTCTCTCTTTCTTTCTTTGTCTCCCTTGCATTGTAAGAATGCTGAAAGCTCTGCTCAGCTTTTCAGCAGTGTTTTCCTTGGGTTCTTGGCTTCTTGCCCTGCACATCTAGAGATATGGCAATGACCTCAAGAAGGAATCAGCAAAGAGTGTTGGACTCATTTTCTTGTGATCCCTTCACTTAAGGTTCTTAATTTCTCAAGTCCTGGTCATTGTTTTTTCCCCAGGTCTAGACTCCAGCTTTTCTCCTTCCAGTGTTGTGAGATGCCTGTCTCTGCTTCTCTGCCTCTTTACAGAGGCCCTCTACCTTGTTTCTCAGTCTCTCACTTTTGGAGCTGAAGAACTGGCATATGCTGCAAGAGAAATGGCAGCATGAAGAATAGTGAGCTTCCTTCCCCTTGGGTCTTGGCCTTTTCAGTCATGCCTGCCCCCAGACTTCTGGATGACTTCAGGCATCAGAGATATATCTCATCCATTGTTGATAGTCTTTGGAGAATTGCGCTATTCTGTCACAAGCTACTCTGTTGCATCCACAAGCAGAGGTTCTCTCTGACTGGATGTTTGATGGAAACAGGGAGTTACTCTTGATTATTTTAAGTCTATAATGACATTGTGATTTTGTATGTTTAAAAAGGTGACTCTTGCAAATATAGAAAATGAAATATTTGAAATACTTACATAATAATGTTTTGCTTCAAAATAATAAGGGGAAGGGGGAGTGGATAAGGGATGTAGATGAAACAAGATGTGCCCTGAGTTCATGATTGTTGAAGCTGCCTGATGGACACATGGAAATGAGTTATAGTATTCTTCTTACTTTTGCTTATGCGGAAAATTTTCTGTAATACAAAGTATAGTAAATAAGTAACATGTAGTCTTTATACTCTTGATTTTCTTTCAACAGGTATGAAATTATCCTTTGAGAAACAGATTAAGTTAAGCAATTTCTATAGAAAAAACAACCATATATTGAAAATAAAGAAATATACCTTCTTAAATATAGAGGCACAACCACTAACAGACCTACTACATTACCTGTTGGCTGAATTCAAGGGAAATTTATGACAAAAGAATAATAAGTTGACATGAGGAACACAGTGCACTGGGGCTCAGGAGAGAGCACAAATTTCTGAATTCAGGAGGTAGCCCATGCTGAGTAGGAAAAGCCCTAGGATAAGTTTTGGTTCTGCTTTACTGAGGTCCCCATAGACAGATCAGGAAAGAAGATAGCAAGGAGCCTATTTCCTGACCTAGATTAACTGAAAGTTTAGTCACAGTTCAAGATTATACTTAATTTATGAAACTACAATTAGAAAAACGATGGTACTTCTTTCATTTCTCAACAAGGAACTGTCTACTTTTCAGCACTTTCCTATGGGATTTCAAAGATTCAAAAATGCCAGGGGAGAGATGTGGAACTCAGTACACATCATTTTGGTTTTTCCTCCTCCAAGTCTCCATCACATGTTATCCAAACAACATTGGATTAAAATAAACATCAAGGAATTTCCATGAGGCAGCATGAGCTGATTAAATGCTCTCCTCACTGTTTGCTTTCTTCAGTCTCTGCTCACCCACCCAGCAGTAGGAGCAGGCAGGAGGTCTCCAGAGGACTGTGGTGGGGCAGCTGTCCTGGCTCATAGTATTCTAGGGAAGGATATCCTGCCATCTTCCTGTCTCCCAGGGAAACTCATTATTTGAGCAGAAATGTTTAGAGGTTATATGGATTCTTTTGGCCAGATAGAAATTATCCAAGTCTGGGAAGCTATTGAGGCTATTCACATGTTACTGTTTTCCGACTATCTCTCTTTTGGTTTTTGTTCTATTTAATTTTATTATTTCTGTATAGGAATGGTACTAAAAATCCAACCTTGAAGAAAACAGTAGAGTAGATTGTAGGGTAAGTGCAAAGCTACTTCTTTTTGTAGTCACATTTCAGATGGGGATTATCAGAATTCAAAACTGAAATGAGTCTAAATGGATTTAGCTAGTATCTCAGATTTTAAAATGAAAAGATATTATATCAGCTAATTGAAAATACATAATGAGTTACTGTTTAAATTTCTCAAGGCATCTCTACCTTCAGTAAGTGGCAACAGATAATTGTAATAAATGTATGTTTTTGATCTTACCATATGTGCATATCTAACACATATACATATGTACATATAATACATAGTAGTTTGAACATTCTTTTACATTCTAATAAGCAAGTGCAGAAAAAGTCCACCTACTGATAAGGCAGGATATGTACTAGTAATTTTTATAACGTAGAAGATCTTACACATTTTTGGAGATAATTGGAGGTACCCGGAAGGCAGCATGCTATGGTACTTAGATGTCAGAGGCCCTGGATTCTACTGTAAACTCTGCCACTAACAAGTGGTATGATCTTCATTAAGTGGATGCACTCACCATGCCTCAATTTCCTTATCTGCAAAATATGTTAGGTTAAATCTCCTCTAAAGTTTTTTTTAGCTGAAAATTACATGATTTTATAATGTGTCATCAATGATTTTAATGGAATAACTGTATGTTTCCCTATAACTATAAAATAGACCCTCAGAATAGTAGATTTTGGCAAAAGAATTAAGGTAAATTGAACCCTAATGCCAATTGCTGTTAGTGTTGAGCAATGATAATTATGATGGAAAATATCTAATCTGTATTGTATGATTACCATATATTAGACACTGAGCTATATGCTTTACACACCTATTTAACTTTACATCCCTATGGGGTGGATACTACTATTATTATTCCCATTATACAGATAAGAATACTGAGAAAAGAGAGAATATATAATTTTTCTATAGTCACTCAGCCAGGATGTGGTAGAGCTAGGATTTGAACCTAGGGTAGACTGTCTCCAGATCCCACACTTATTAGCCATGGCTGTTCACTGCCACCGTACAGTATTTTGCTCTCTATGGCCTTTTATTACTTTCTTATTATGTTGTGAATCTTTAACCTAAGGATATATCTAAAATGTAGAATGAAAGGATATTTTATATTTTCAATGTGCTTTAAGATTTATAAAATGTTATTATACTCTTTGTCTCATCGTATAGTCAAAGTGGTCCTCGGAGTAAGAGTAGGTATTATTATCATTATTTTTTATAAGGGATAGCAGAGACAGAGAAGGGCCTTTGCTAAGCTTTTATGAATAGATTTCAGAGCTGGGTTTCCACCTTTAGGACTGTATCTGCACACTGCTTCATCTATTGTGTTACTTCTAATATAAATGCAGTATTTTCCACAGTGAGATAAAAAAACATAAAATCCATAAAATAATTATATAATAGCACTTCTCAGATATTAGTACATTTGAGCTATGGGACAGTTTCCAATCAGGTTGAAAGAAATGAGATTCTCTCTCTTGATTTTGGGAGATCAAATCATCTGCATCAATTTTTTTCAGGGACATTGAAATGTGTACAACAGACGATGATAATATATTTTTACTTATGTGCTTTGTTTTTTCATTATTTATGTAAAGGGCAGACTGATAGATAAGAAGGATATTGAATGATTTCTAGTTGTCAATTCAAACAAGTATGTCATAGGCAAATGACCAAATGACAAGTCAGTTAATGAATGGAGTTGCCAGTTGTTGGACTGAATTGATAGCTGAGACAAAGTCCCAGATCTGGGACCTGCTGTTGAAGCAGCCATAGTCCTACACACTGAGGATAATAAAAGCTCTCTCTGTGATCAGTGATTGGAATATTTGAGTGAGTAGCTCAGTTACATAGCCTCTTTCCCATCTGCTTTCCTCTTGTGGTAGGGTCATCATTTATTTAGTAATTTACTGAAGGCTCACAATATGCAAGTCACCATGATGGCAGTAAGGACTTCAAAGACATACAAAAAATACAATCTTTGACCTAGAGGATCATTTAGTCACCATAGAAAGCAATCAGTCAAGATAGAAGTCATGAGTTCAGGAGAGGTTTCTTCAAAATTGTAAAATTGGTAGAATAATTAATGTGCTTAAATGTATGGAGAGGGTATTTAAACACATTAGGGAGACCTTGGGTCCAAATTATAAAAACATATGAAGCATTTCAACAAAGGAAAGACAGTTATCCTGCTCAATTTTGATATGAACTTAAAACTGCTATAAAAATAAAGTCTATTAAAATCTCCAGAGGGGGGAAAATATGCAAGAGAAGAAAGGTAATCATGAGGTACTATATGGCATACCTGTGAATGGCATTTCCATGTCCGTAAGAATGTAGGAAGTGAGTATTTCTCTATCCAAAATTGCAAAATAAACACATTGGGAAGATAGGAAGTTTGTGTCTGTATAAAACACACATTAAATCTTATATAATAATGAAAAATTTTAAAAGGTTTTATTTACTTATTTGAGAGAGAGAGAGAGGAGGAGCAGAGGGAGAGGGACAAGCAGACTCCACACTGAGTGTGGAGCCCGACTCTGGCCTCTATCTCACGACCCTGAGATCATGACCTGAGCTGAAATTGAAAGTCGGTCACTGAACCAACTGAGCCACCCAGGCGCCCCCTTAAATAATGAAATTTTTAAAAGCATCCTTAGCATGCACTCCCTTCTAGATGTGTTCTACTACTTACTTTATTTGCATTCTCTATTGATGTAATAGCAATTAACTAGAATAGTAATATGTTTTAAATATTATATGAACATATACTGGGGAGTGTTGGTAAAACACTGGGCCAATTAAATATTTTAAGGTTTTTGCCTAGGTCAGTATTGTTGAAAAATATGAAAAGACATAACAATATTTTGATAGGACTGACTATCATAAAAGTAAATAGCATTAATATTGCTATTATTTTCAAAGATGCTTTTGAATTAAAAGAAGTACTTTCCCATATTAAATAAAAAGTTTGGGCTCGTGTGCAAATAATGATGATACTAAAAATGATGTGACACATGCTATATGCAGGGCTCTCACAGAGTGTGTTGAAAACCAGAAGAGAGAGAAAACCTTCCCAGGGTTAGATGATCAGGGAAGATTAGTGGAGTATATTGAATTTGCACCCACACAGTGACTACAGAAAGCTTCATATGATGTCATACCTTTGTAGCGTTGCCAGTCTTTAATAAACTTTTTTCTCTTTCTAGTTTCCTTAAATATATTTTATTTTTGAAGTTTTACTATTTCACTTTTTAAAAAATTTTATTTTATTATGTTAATCACCAGACATTACATCATTAGTTTTTGTGTAGTGTTCTATGATTCATTTTTTGCGTATAACACCCAGTGCTCCATTCAATACATGCCCTCTTTAATACCTGTCACAGGCTAACCCATCCCCCTCCCCCCCTCCCCTCTAGAACCCTCAGTTTGTTTCTCAGAGTCCATAGTCTCTCATGGTACTATTTCACTTTAATGTATCTAAATATGTTCCTTTTATTCTGCTGCTTGTCCTTCTTGAACTTACCATCCAAGTTCTTCATCAACTCTGAAAAATTTAGTCATCACCATTTCAAATATAGTTTCTCTCCTGTTGCCATATGGAACTCCACTGGATGTATTTTAAACCTTTCATTCTTACCTTCCATGCTTTTGGGTTCATCATTTCACTTTGTCTCTCTTGGTTTCATTCTAGGAATTTTCTTTCAGTTCCCTAAGTGTAGCAGTTTGTTACTGCTACATAACAAACCAGCCCCAAACTCAGTGGCTTATAACAATTAGCATGTAGTATTGTTCATGAACCAGGTCGCAGATTGATCCTTCTGTCTCCATTGGGCTCACTTTTGTATCTAGAGGCAGCTCTGTGTTGACTCTGTGGCTTTGCTGATTTGGGCTGGTTTCTGTTAAAGTTCCTGGGGCTCAGCTGGGATGACTCAGCTCTGTTCCAGGTCATCTCTCCTCCTCTAACAGGTTAGCCTATCAATATTCTCATGGTGGTGACAGAGTTACAATAGAACAAGTAGAAGCACACAAAGCCTACCCAGGCCTAGGCTAACATTGAGAACCCTAGGCATTTTTGCCTTTGGAAACCTTACTCCATAAAAAAGTATTAAAAATTATATTTTACAACTGCCTTGGCATAAATATGAGTATAATCCAGACTGGATTCATTACCACAGATTTGTTATATTCATCTTTATCCCAGTTTAAAAAAATAATATCAAAACGTTTTGTGGCCTCTCCAGTTTTCGTGGGTCCTGGGCATTGTGATTCCCATGCCTAATGGATGAGTCAGCCCTGCACACCTTTACCTCTGCTGCATCCTTTTGACCAAAGCCAATCAAAATGCCAGTCTCAGACTGGAAGACTGGGAAAATAGACTTCGCCATTTGATGGGAAGATCTGCAAAGTCACATTGCAGAAGGTATGATTATAGGGAGGGATGAAGAATTGAGTCCATTCTGTAATCAATTTCCCACATCACTTTTCTCTTCCTGTAAATTTGATCTATTTAGTTCATCTGCTGTTTTGTTTCTTGCTTGATTTTTTTGCTCAAGTTTTATTTTCTTTTTTTGTTTCCCAAAACATTTAAAACATACTTATTTTGTGTTTTGATTCTAATAATTTTAAGTACTAAAGGGCTTACAAATCTAATTGTGCTGTTTTTGTTTCTGCTAGTTCCTGCTCTTAGGGACTTTTTTTTTTTTGTATAATTTGGCAACTTTGGCTTGATGGCATGTTCTGTTTACTTTTGCTTTTGCCAGATGCCCAGGATATTAAACTCAGAACTATATGAAGTTTGTTTCTTGGTTTGGAGTCTTTTGGTCACACACTGACTGAGTAGGTAATATGCATTCAACTGCCAGTCCACAAGGATCCAGTTGATCCTCAGGGGAAATGTTTTCCCTCACCTGGAGCTGAGGCAGACACTGTTAGGTTTCTTTGCTACCTCTCTTTTTTCAGAAGCAGGTAATTTTTCCTTTGGCTTACCCAAAGGGCTCAAGGCCTTTTTTCCCTCTTTTTCCCTGAAGGATCCTATAAAACAAAGCATTAAGTTTCTGCTACTGACAAATGCCCCTAGGTAAATCCATCTCTCCTGAGCTTGCCCACCACTGCAATTCTAGTATTTTTTTCTTTTTCTTTTTCTTACCTCCTCTCCCTTTCTCTCTCCCTCTCCCTCCCTTCCTTCTTCACTTACTTCCTTTCTTTTCTTTTCTTTCTTTCTTTCAGGGTAGTCTTTTAGTTTCCTGCGAGCTTGGCTTTTCATTAAAAAAAAAAAAAAAAGGTTTGTTACATTGTACCTATCCTTTTTAAGTACTCTATAGGTGGATGGCTTTAAAAATATGTAGTCTAAGGACACCTGGGTGGCTCAGGCAGTTAAGCGTCTGCCTTCGGCTCAGGTCATGATCCCAGGGTCCTGGGATTGAGTCCCGTGTTGGGCTCCTTGCTCAGTGGGGAGCCTGCTTCCCTCTCTCTCCCTCTGCTGCTCCCCCTGCTTGTGCTCTCTCTCTGACAAATAAAATCTTTAAAAAAAAATGTAGTCTACCACAATGTTGCAAATGGAAGTTAGCTTTACCTGCTTTAAAACACACAAACAAATAAAAATCAGTGAGCAAACAAATTCTACAGCTGCAAGATGGACTTCCAAGAATAGGAAGTGTACTGAAGACCTAAACAAGCTGTTGCTAGGATCTCAGGCTGAAACTCTCCTTGACTCCTTAGCAGTGTTTAATATCTCTCTTCTCCTGCTCTATTTTAATCTTTCCACGCATATTGGGATTTCTTCCATATACCTGTTTCTGTTCTAGCTAGCTCTGCTTCCCCTGTGCATCATGTTTTTTTGGAAACATTATGCCTCATCAAATTGTATCTGGCCTTCATCTTATTTTCCCATGATTTTGTTTTACCCTATCTTGATAAAAAATTAAAAGGAAAAATTGGTAAGAAAATTTCTGTGTATTACTGTGGTTGAAGATGGATTAATGTGTTTCTACAGGAAAAAGGTGTAGGTTAGGTCTTTTTTCTGACATTTAATTACATGTGACCCTGAGGTTATCATTTATCTTCTCTAAGTTTTAGTCTTCTTATTGGCAACATAAGATCTTTCCTATCTGTCACAACCATCATATTATATAATGCATATAAAAGTGCTTTGTGAATTCTGATGTGCCAAGTAACAAGAGGATAACAACTCTTTACCACCACCCATTTCAGTTCAACAGAGAAACAAATGTAAAAACAATGACAAAAATAACAAAATATGGGGTGCCTGGGTGGCTCAGTTGGTTAAGCGGCCAACTCTTGATTTGGGCTCAGGTCATGAACTCAGGATCCTGGGATGGAGCCCACTGCAGGCTCTGTGCTCAGCAGGGAGTCTGCTTCAGGATTCTCTCTGTCCTTTTGCCCCTTCCCCTGCTTGCTTGCACACTCTCTCTAAAATAAATAAATAAATATTAAAACACCTCCAACAACAGTAAAATATGGCCCTTATTTCAAGGTGCTCATTTTGCAGTGGAGAAGCCCAGATGTAGACCCACAGATGGCCAGTCATGGGGTAGGTGTATACCAGAGGTAAAGAATGAGGGCTGGTGCTGGGGGCACAGAGTAGAGTATAGTCACATTGCCCGAGCTGGGCAGGGATGGGACCTTCCACTACGTGGTAAAACTACAGCAAAGTTTTTCTTGGGGGAAAGGACAGTTTCTTGGCAGGCATGATTTGAGAAAGGCATAATACATTTAACAGGGATTTTATGGAAAAACAGTGCCTTAAAACTAGTGTTAAAAAATAAAGCAAAGGGGGGGCGGAGCAAGATGGTGGAGGAGTAGGAGACCTGGATTTCGTCTCCTCTCAGGAATTCAGCTGGATAGGGATCAAACCATTCTGAACACCTACAAACTCAACAGGAGATCGAAGAAAAGAATAGCAACAACTCTCTGACCACTTTCTGGAAGGTAGGACGTGCGGAGAAGTGAATCCGAGGCGATATTCGGGAGGATAGACGGCGGGGGAGGGGCCTCCGTCGGCCACTTCTGGCAAGTGATAGAGCCACGGAGCACAAAATCGGAACTTTTAGAAGTCGGCTCCACTGAGGGACGTCACTCTGGTGGCTAAGCGGGGGGTGGAACCCTCGCGGGACAGTGTGGTTTCAGGACCCTTGGGGTCACAGAAAGACCGGGGGTGCCTGAGTGTGGCAGAGCTCCCAGGTATCGGAGCGGGGAAGCCGGCTGCAGAGACGGAGCCCAGGCACGGGCTCTCAGCTCGGGGTTGTCATAAACTGTGATCCGCGGCACAGTCAGGCCACTGCTCCTCCAGCAGGGACCCAACAAGGGGCAGATCCGGGGAGACTCACCTTCTTCCCCCAGGAGGAGAGGTGCGGGAGCGCACTGCAGGGATCTGCTGGGTTTGGAGACTCCACACGGGGTCGGATGCTGGAGATAGAAATGCTCGGTCACAGGCCGGGTGAGCACGGAGTGCGGCCGGAGACCGGGGAGACGGGAGTGACTGACTGCTTTTCTCTGGGGGCTCACTGAGGAGCGGGACCCCGAGTTCTCGGCTCCTCCGGGGCGGAGACTGGGAGGCCACCATTTTCACTCTCGGCCTCCAAAGCTGTACGGAAAGCTTGCAGGGAACAAAAGCTCCCGAGAGCAAACCCGAGCAGATTACTTAGCCCGGACCGGGCAGGGGCGGGGCAATTCCGCCTCCGGCAAAGACATTTGGGAACCACGGCAACAGGCCCCTCCCCCAGAAGATCAGTGAGAACAGCCAGCCAAGACCAAGTTTACCGATCAGTGAGAACGGCAGAACTCCAGTGCTAGGGGAATACTGCACATAGAATTCATGGCTTTTTTACCATGATTCTTTAGTCTTTCAAAGTAAATTATTTTTTTTAACTGTCTTTTTTTCCTTTTTCTTTTTTTTTTTTTGAATTTTTCTTTTTCCCTTTTTCAACCAACATCTTATCAATCCCTTTTTTAAAAAAACATTTTTATTTTTCATTTTTAGAGTCATATTCTATCCCTTCATAGTAGTTACCCGTATTTTTGGCATATATATATAAGTTGTTCTCTCTTTAAAATTTTGAGATAGTTTCTTCTAACAGATAAAAATATACTCTAAATCTCTAGTGTATGGTTTTTTTCTACTCCTCTCCCTGATCACATTCTCTCCCTTTTTTCTTTTTTTTTTTTAAATTCTCTTCTTTCTTTTTTCAAACAACTTATCAATTCCTTTTATAAAATTTTTTATAATTTCCATCTTTACAGTCATATTCCATCCCTTCATCATATCAACCCTTATTTTTGTACATATATAAGTTTTTCTTTCTTTAAAATTTTGGGAGGCACTTTCTTTTAACAGACCAAAATACACCCAAAATCTAATGTGTGGCACTGATCTATAAACCAGCCTGATCATATTTGATCACATTCTGTTTTTGTTTTGTTTTGTTTTGTTCTGTTTTTGTTTGTTTTTATCTTTATCTTTATCTTTTTTCTTTTTTTCTTTCTTTTTCTTTTTTCTCTCTTTCCCTTTCTTTTCCCACTGCTTCAGGTCTTTTCTGATTTGTTTAGAGTATATTTTCTGGGGACATTGTTACCCTGCTAGCATTTTGTTCTCTCATTAATCTGTTATCCTCTGCACAAAATGACAAGACGGAAAAAATCACCTCAACAAAAAGAACAAGAGGTAGTACCGACTGCCAGGGACCTACTCAATACGGACATTAATACGATGTCAGATCTAGAGTTCAGAATCATCACTTTAAAGATACTGGCTGGGCTTGAAAAAAGCATGGAAGTTATTAGAGAAACCCTTTCTGGAGAAGTAAAAGAACTAAAATCTAACCAAGTAGAAATCAAAAAGGCTATTAATGAGGTGCAATCAAATATGGGGGCGCTAACTGCTAGGATAAATGAGGCAGAAGAAAGAATCAGTGAGATAGAAGACCAAATGATGGAAAATAAAGAAGCTGAGAAAAAGAGAGATAAACAACTACTGGATCATGAGGGCAGAATTCGAGAGATAAACGATACCATAAGACGAAACAACATTCGAATAATTGGGATCCCAGAAGAAGAAGAAAGAGAGAGAGGGGCAGAAGGTATAATGGAGCAAATTATAGCAGAGAACTTCCCTAATTTGGGGAAGGAAACAGGCATCAAAATCCAGGAAGCACAGAGAACCCCTCTCAAAATCAATAAAAATAGGTCAACATCCCGACATCTAATAGTAAAACTTACGAGTCTCAGAGACAAAGAGAAAATCCTGAAAGCAGCTCGGGAGAAGAGATATGTAACCTCCAATGGTAGAAACATTAGATTGGCAACAGACTTATCCACAGAGACCTGGCAGGCCAGAAAGGACTGGCAGGACATATTCAGAGCTCTAAATGAGAAAAATACGCAGCCAAGAATACTATATCCAGCTAGGCTGTCATTGAAAATTGAAGGAGAGATAAAAAGCTTCCAGGACAAACAAAAACTAAAGGAATTTGCAAACACGAAACCAGCCCTACAACAAATATTGAAAGGGGTCCTCTAAGCAAAGAGAGAGCCTAAAAGCAACATAGACCAGAAAGGAACACAAACAATATACAGTAACAGTCACTTTACAGGCAATACAATGGCACTAAATTCCTATCTTTCAATAGTTACCCTGAATGTAAATGGGCTAAATGCCCCAATCAAAAGACACAGGCTATCAGATTGGATTAAAAAACAAGACCCATCGATATGCTGTCTGCAAGAGACTCATTTTAGAACCAAAGACACCCCCAGATTGAAAGTGAGGGGGTGGAAAACCATTTACCATGCTAATGGACACCAAAAGAAAGCTGGGGTGGCAATCCTTATATCAGACAAGTTAGATTTTAAACCAAAGACTGTAATAAGAGATGAGGAAGGACACTATATCCTACTTAAAGGGTCTATGCAACAAGAAGATCTAACAATTGTAAATATCTATGCCCCTAACATGGGAGCAGCCAATTATATAAGGCAATTAATAACAAAAGCAAAGAAACACATCGACAACAATACAATAATAGTGGGGGACTTTAACACCCCCCTCACTGAAATGGACAGATCGTCTAAGCAAAAGATCAACAAGGAAATAAAGACTTTAAATGACACACTGGACCAAATGGACTTCACAGACATATTCAGAACATTCCATCCCAAAGCAACAGAATACACATTCTTCTCTAGTGCCCATGGAACATTCTCCAGAATAGATCACATCCTAGGTCATAAATCCAGTCTCAACCGGTACCAAAAGATTGGGATCATTCCCTGCCTGTTTTCAGACCACAATGCTTTGAAACTAGAACTCAATCACAAGAGGAAAGTCGGAATGAACTCAAATACATGGAGGCTAAAGAGCATCCTACTGAAGAATGAATGGGTCAACCAGGAAATTAAAGAAGAATTAAAAAAATTCATGGAAACCAATGAAAATGAAAACACAACTATTCAAAATCTTTGGGATACAGCAAAGGCAGTCCTGAGAGGAAAGTATATAGCAATACAAGCCTTTCTCAAGAAACAAGAAAGGTCTCAAGTACACAACCTAACCCTACACCTAAAGGAGCTGGAGAAAGAAGAGCAAATAAAGCCTAAACCCAGCAGAAGAAGAGAAATAATAAAGATCAGAGCAGAAATCAATGAAATAGAAACCAAAAGAACAGTAGAACAGATCAAGGAAACTAGGAGATGGTTCTTTGAAAGAATTAACAAGATTGATAAACCCCTGGCCAGACTTATCAAAAAGAAAAGAGAAAGGACCCAAATCAACAAAATCATGAATGAAAGAGGAGAGATCACAACCAACACCAAAGAAATACAAACAATTATAAGAACATATTATGAGCAACTCTATGCCAGCAAATTAGATAACCTGGAAGAAATGGATGCATTCCTAGAGATGTATCAACTACGAAAACTGAACCAGGAAGAAATAGAAAACCTGAACAGACCTATAACCACTAAGGAAATTGAAGCAGTCATCAAAAATCTCCCAAAACAAAAAAGCCCAGGGCCAGATGGCTTCCCAGGGGAATTCTACCAAACATTTCAAGAAGAATTAATACCTATTCTTCTGAAACTGTTCCAAAAAATAGAAATGGAAGGAAAACTTCCAAACTCATTTTATGAGGCCACCATTACCTTGATCCCAAAACCAGACAAAGACCCCATCAAAAAGGAGAATTACAGACCAATATCCCTGATGAACATGGATGCAAAAATTCTCACCAAAATACTAGCCAATAGGATCCAACAGTACATTAAAAGGATTATTCACCATGACCAAGTGGGATTTATCCCTGGGCTGCAAGGTTGGTTCAACATCCGCAAATCAATCAACGTGATACAATACATTAACAAAAGAAAGAACAAGAATCATATGATCCTCTCAATAGATGCAGAAAAAGCATTTGACAAAGTACAGCATCCTTTCTTGATCAAAACTCTTCAGAGTATAGGCATAGAGGGTACATACCTCAATATCATAAAAGCCATCTATGAAAAACCTACAGCGAATATCATTCTCAATGGGGAAAAACTGAGAGCTTTCCCCCTAAGGTCAGGAACGCGGCAGGGATGTCCACTATCACCACTGCTATTCAACATAGTATTGGAAGTCCTAGCCACAGCAATCAGACAACAAAAAGAAATCAAAGGCATCCAAATCGGCAAAGAAGAAGTCAAACTCTCACTCTTTGCAGATGATATGATACTTTATGTGGAAAATCCCAAAGATTCCACCCCAAAACTGCTAGAACTCATACAGGAATTCAGTCAAGTGGCAGGATATAAAATCAATGCACAGAAGTCAGTGGCATTCCTATACACCAACAACAAGTCAGAAGAAAGAGAAATTAAGGAGTCGATCCCATTTACAATTGCACCCAAAACCATAAGATACCTAGGAATAAATCTAACCAAAGAGGCAAAGGATCTGTACTCAGAAAACTATAAAATACTCATGAAAGAAATTGAGGAAGACACAAAGAAATGGAAAAATGTTCCATGCTCATGGATTGGAAGAACAAATATTGTGAAGATGTCAATCGTACCTAGAGCAATCTACACATTCAATGCAATCCCCATCAAAATACCATCCACTTTTTTCAAAGAAATGGAACAAATAATCCTAAAATTTGTATGGAACCAGAAAAGACCCCGAATAGCCAGAGGAATGTTGAAAAAGAAAAGCAAAGCTGGCGGCATCACAATTCCGGACTTCCAGCTCTACTACAAAGCTGTCATCATCAAGACAGTATGGTCCTGGCACAAAAACAGACACATAGATCAATGGAACAGAATAGAGAGCCCAGAAATGGACCCTCAACTCTATGGTCAACTAATCTTTGACAAAGCAGGAAAGAATGTCCAATGAAAAAAAGCAGTCTCTTCAACAAATGGTGTTGGGAAAATTGGACAGCCACATGCAGAAGAATGAAACTGGACCATTTCCTTACACCACACACAAAAATAAACTCCAAATGGTTGAAAGACCTCAATGTGAGACAGGAGTCCATCAAAATCCTAAAGGAGAACATAGGCAGCAACCTCTTCGACCTCAGCCGCAGCAACTTCTTCCTAGAAACATCGCCAAAGGCAAGGGAAGCAAGGGCAAAAATGAACTCTTGGGACTTCATCAAGATAAAAAGCTTTTGCAAAGCAAAGGAAACAGTCAACAAAACCAAAAGACAACTGACAGAATGGGAGAAGATATTTGCAAATGACATATCAGATAAAGGGCTAGTATCGAAAATCTATAAAGAACTCATCAAACTCAACACCAAAAGAACAAAGAATCCAATCAAGAAATGGGCAGAAGACATGAACAGACATTTTTCAAAGAAGACATCCAAATGGCCAACAGACACATGAAAAAGTGTTCAATATCGCTCGCATCAGGGAAATCCAAATCAAAACCTCAATGAGATACCACCTCACACCAGTCAGAATGGCTAAAATTAACAAGTCAGGAAATGACAGATGTTGGCGGGCATGTGGAGAAAGGGGAACCCTCCTACACTGTTGGTGGGAATGCAAGCTGGTGCAGCCACTCTGGAAAACAGTATGGAGGTTCCTCAAAAAGTTGAAAATAGAGCTACCATATGATCCAGCAATTGCACTACTGGGTATTTACCCCAAAGATACAAAAGTAGGGACCCGAAAGGGTACGTGCACCCCGATGTTTATAGCAGCAATGTCCACAATAGCCAAACTGTGGAAAGAGCCAAGATGTCCATCGACAGATGAATGGATAAAGAAGATGTGGTATATATATACAATGGAATATTATGCAGCCATCAAAAGGAATGAGATCTTGCCATTTGCAACGACGTGGATGGAACTGGAGGGTATTATGCTCAGCGAAATAAGTCAAACAGAGAAAGACATGTATCATATGACCTCACTGATATGAGGAATTCTTAATCTCAGGAAACAAAATGAGGATTGCTGGAGTGGAGTGGGGTGGGAGGGATGGGGTGACTGGGTGATGGACACTGGGGAGGGTATGTGCTCTGGTAAGCTCTGTGAATTGTGCAAGACTGTTGAATCTCAGATCTGTACCTCTGAAACAAATAATGCAATATATGTTAAGAAAGAAAAGAAGAAGAAGAAGAATGTAGCAGGAGGGGAAGAATGAAGGGGGGGAAATCGGAGGGGGAGAAGAACCATGAGAGACGATGGACTCTGAAAAACAAACTGAGGGTTCTAGAGGGGAGGGGGGTGGGAGGATGGGTTAGCCTGGTGATGGGTATTGAGGAGGGCACGTTCTGCATGGAGCACTGGGTGTTATGCACAAACAATGAATCATGGAACACTATATCTAAAACTAATGATGTAATGTATGGGGATTAACATAACAATAAAAAAAATAAAGCAAAGACCTCCAGAACAAAATTACCACCAACAACAAAGGAAGTCTAAACCATTAACTTGCTAGGCAAGAGAACATATGTCAGTGAAGAAATTTGATTCACTGAGTCATTTGCTGAAGGAGAAAAATCGGGATTTTATATGCTAGAGAGGAGGAGTTCTTAATACACTGAGTATAGAAAACTGGCACCTTGAGAGGGCAGGCTGTGTCTGTAGGTCTGTGTATGCTTAGTTAAAATAGTCTTATTTTTTGTAGTTCAGGAAAAGTGTCTTCATTTAGGTCTAGGAAAGATCTGGCATCCAGGTCACTCATAGTTCAGGAAAACTTCAGTTGTTTAGAGCCAGCTGTGATAAAACACAACAGTCAGTTTTCATATCTCCTGGGCAAGCACTGCTGGAAGTGGAAAATCTTTATTAACATTGGCTTGAGGCAGATGTTATATGTAAAGAAGTGTAAACCATGCCCTAGACTCTGCATTATAGCTAAAAATATGGTCTCTGGACCAGAGCATTACCTGAGTCCTTGCTGGAGGTACACATTCTTACACCCCACTCCAGTTCAGCTGGAACTGAAAATGCAGCTCAGAATCTCCATTTTAGGAGGTCTTCAGGATTTTCATGCAACATTCAACAATAACAACAACAACAACTTATAAACAAGGTTCTAGAATAGTGGTCCTCCAACTTTGGTGTGTAACAGAATCAGTCAGAGAGCTGGAGTCCCAGCCTTATTGGAGATGAAGAGACTGGACCTTTGTATTTTTATTAAGTTCCCCCAGGAGATTCTGATTAACCCAAACTAGAGAATTGCTATTATAGAACATGCTCCTCCTATTCAGGATCCATAAACTCAAAATGTGCACTCATTAAAAAGGTGTATTCATTCTCTTTAAAGCTTTGCTTTTATTACAGAATCAAACCACATGTGATGTTGTAATGAGAATTCACCCATTAACAATTACAGAGTCAATAGGATTTGTGACACCTAGAATTTTGGTCACCTGAAAACATATCTAGCATATGTAGGATCTTTTTTTTTTTTTTCCACAAGAAAACTGTAAGAAAAAAATACTTCATCTGTGAGAGCATTCCAATGAGGATAATCTATTAAGAAACAAAGAAATTCCCAAGTTTTTGGAAATGGAGGAAATAGTCAGTTATGATAACTGTTTAATGGAGCAGAGAAAGGGCTAAAGTTCAGCTTATATTAAGAGAATTTCTCCACATATTAGGTATCAAGTCATTGTATTTCTTTGTGTTTAACAAATTAGCAACTTCCCCTTTCAGTTAATAATAACTGGCTTTTGTTCTCAAGGTTTCTTTTACAAAAAAAGTAAATTTTGGTGTGTCATACTTAAAATCCTAAACAAAGAATGGCCGACTTTCTCCCACCACTCCTCTCCAGGGCACCCTGATGTCAGCAACAGGAAGAGTGAGGTCATTTGCTTTTAATAAACCTAAATGCCCTCAAATATAGGAAATTATTTGGTTATTTCCTTTACTGGATACAAAACCTTATATTTATTAGTCATTTAATTATGAGTTCAGAAATGAATTTGTGATGTGGAAGAACAATATTCATTAATAATTAGGGAAATGAGCAATGCACAAAATTTGCTAATAGGTCCAACCCTTCTTTTTCCTGCATGGTAAACATTTGAGAAGGAAATATGCTTTAATAAGATAAGAGGTTTCAGTAGAGGCATATTTGTAACTTCTCCCTGAATAGATTCAACATGAGACTGCCAACTGTTTTAAGAAATATATTTAATCCTAGCTCATTATTATAACATACTGCTTAGAACATAAAATCCTCCACCTTCTTTTCAAAGCATTACATAATGGGATCCTCTAAAACTAAGACTCCCATTTTGCACTTGAGGAAAAGATGAAGCCAGAAAACCAGAGAAACTTAGCTGTTTGAAGATCTGAGCATCAAAAATAGTTTTCTTGACTTTTGATGCAAAGATCTTTCCAATAAACCATTTAGCATTGGTTTTGTGTCTGAACAATACATTTGTACAAAGAAACTGGGATGCTATGAAGAATAAAATCTTTAAACATGTGTGTGCTTTTGAATTCAGTAATTCCACATCAAGGCCTTTATCCTAAGGAAATACTCAGTAATATGTATCAAGATGTTTGTATAAGAATATTTATCACAGTGCTATGAAACATGAAAAAAATTAATTTGTAATTCTGACTTCAGCATAAGAAAGGTAGATCATGTTAACTGATGAAAAATTTAGAAGGAAATTGAGGCCATTTCTATGTAAGTTTATATACAAAAATAGCAATAAAGTTTATATCAGTCATTTATGATTTAGGGTCAGAATACTCATTCTGGGGAACTGGAAAAGGTAAATCTTTTATCTGAGGAAAAGCTACATAACCTAGAGATAGCATAGGAAAATAGATGCTACCTTAAAACTACAAGTCCCTCGTTGTTTCATGAAATTTTGTCTCTTCAAGCTATGGAAATAGTATCTTCAAGAAAATCAGTCTAAATCTCAAAAGATAAGAGGTCCCATTAATTATCTGGTTTATGTGACTATTAGTAAAATATTCAGGGCAACCTAAATATTCAAATGTAGGGCATTAAACTGTGGTAGAACTATTCACTGCAATAATATTAACCATTACAATTCTTTTAGAAGAATGTTTAAAAACATAAGAAGATAGTCAAAATGAAATGTTGGGTTTGAAATACAAGATGTTAAAAATAGTACATTCAGCATAATCTTAAATTCATACCATTATATCTGCATACATACAGAGAAGGATAAAATGATACCTACTCACATGTTTACAGTGATTATCTGTGGGTGGTAGGATTAGAGATGTTTTTATTTGTTTACTGGGAGGTAGAATAGTATATTCGTTATCTATTGCTGGTATACTGAATTACCACACATTCAGCAGCTTAAAACAACACAGAATCCCCCCCCCCAAGTTTATTGAGAAATAATTGACATACATCACTGTTGTATGTATGAATGGTGGTTTGATTTACAGCTATTGTGAAATGATTACTACAGTTGGTTGAGCTAACATCCATCTTCTCATGTAGATACAATAAAAAGAAAGAAGAAAAGAACAAAGAAAAAACATTTCTCCTTGTGATAAGAATTGTTAGAATTTAATCTCTTAACAACTTTCCTATATAACAATACAAGTTTATCATCTCACAGTTCCGTAGGTCAGAAGTGCAATAGGCCCAGCTGATTTCTCTGCTCTGGGTCCCATGAGGTCCAAATCAAGCTATTGGCCAGCTAGGGCTCTAACCTGAAAGCTCTGGAGGAAAATGCACATCCAGGCTCTTTCTGATTCTTAAAAGAATTCAGATCCATGTGGTTGGTCATAGGGCTGAAGCTCCATTTTCTTGCTGGCTGTTGCCAGTAGTTGTTCCAGCTTCTAGAGACTGTTGGCATTTTTCTGGCTCATGGCCCCCTTGATCTTCAAAGTCAGCGACAGAGTCAGACTTGACATCTCTTCTGCCTTTGTATTTTATGATACCCCTCTAACTGAATCTGGCTGGAGAAATTTCTCTGCTTTTAAAGCCTTGAGGGATTACATTGAATCCACATGGATAATACATGATTTTCTAAAATTCCACTGATTAGCAACCTTAATTTCATCTTCAAAGGCCCTTCTTCCATTTAACATATCATATCACAGGATCTGTGGGTTAAGGTATAGACATCTTTGGGGGGCAGTTCTCTGAACTGCAACAAAGAGTATAATGGTTAATGGCATGAGTTTTGGAGACAGATGACAGGCATACTTTCTTTGTATTCCAAAAGCTGCCACTCAGTATATGTAGATTGTGGGAAAGTTAATCCATTCACAATCCAGTTGTCTTAAGTACAAAATGGGGATAATAATTATACCTATTTCATTGAATATTTATGAAGATTAAATGAGATACTACATTAAAAGCATATGGTACAGGGGCACCTGGGTGGCTCAGTTGTTGAGCATCTGCCTTCGGCTCGGGTCATGATCCCAGGGTCGTGGGATCGAGCCCGGTGTCGGGCTCCCTGCTCCGCCGGAAGCCTGCTTCTCCCTCTCCCTCTCCCCCTGCTTGTGTTCCCTCTCTCGCTGTGTCTCTCTCTGTCAAGTAAATAAATAAAATCTTAAAAAAAAAAAAAAAAAGCATATGGTACAATTGTCAATAAAGTTTAACCATGATATTATCATTGTTACTCTTGACACATTTCTGCTTTTTTCTACAATGAACATACATTAGTGATAGTAAAAAAGACAATACAAATTGTTTTAGAAGCAAGACAGCTTAATCTCATTCATATAATCATGTATGTTGACAAATATATATTTTCCCATTTTTAACACAATTTTTTCTGTAGCACTTACTGAATATTTAATTTCAAGTATATATGTTGAAATACATATGTATTTATTTACTGTATTCTACACGTACAATAGTGCTTTCTTTTTCTTTTTTTTTTAATTTTATTATGTTATGTTCCTTGGTGTTTCCTCAGTGTTTAAAAAAAAAATCCCTGGAACTTAGTAGGTACTTTATGAATATATGTTAAATAAATGATTTTTTAATGCCCACATATAAAAGCCTAATTAAAAGAAATTTGGATCACCTAGCAATTTTTCTTTTACATAACTTCCCTAGAAGGAACTAGGCAAAACAATGCAAGTCCCTTTATTTTTAAGCTAAAGTTAATGAAAATTTAAATTTTCACTTGTCTAAAATGTTCTTCCACATTAGTATATTTAAAATGCAATTGTTCTTATAAAATCTGTCATTTGGAGGCAAGAGAAGTAAATGTACACAATAATGATGTAATCACATTGCTATCTCTTAACTTGCAAAGCCTGGCTCTGATTTCAATTGTGAAAAACTGTTATATATCCAACCCAGTGAGATTTATTTACTTTCATTGATAAGTAACTTTGGTTTTTGGTGTATGTAATGGGACAGAGAGTTTTTTTTTAAATATGTGATACAAATCTGTCCAAAAACTCATGAGCCTACCTTCTGAGTTAGACGTCCCTATCTGCTCTCTTATTTCTAAAATTTCACATTTGTATTTCTTGTAGAGTATTTGCATTTTGATAGTGGGTAATTTAGTGTGAATGAATCTTACAAAGACATGCTAGAGGGAGGCAAAGGAGAAATGGTGTAGAAGGGAGTTGTATGTAGGAGGAGGGGGGCCACCATTAAGCAGGGGAGAAAGAGCTGAGAATAGGATTGAAAGTCTGTGGGCACTGAAAGACTCAATTCACCTTCTGCCTCTGTAGCGTCTCTATTCTTAAAATACCCATCAGTTAGAACTTGGAAATCTTAGTACATACACAGTCCCACTCTGACAAACAAGCCCAGAGCCCAGTGGGGAACAGGTAATAAGACTTTGGTTTTTGTTGGGATTAAGGGGTTGTGTGGGAATGCAAATGCCCTCTGTTAAGATTTAGTTCTTACAGTGGGGAGCACCCCTGGCATAGCTGGAGATTGTATTCCATGCGGTAGGTGACTACGGGAAATGTGTGACTAATGCACACCTACTGAGCCGAATCACATTTAGTAGCTAACAACCTGGCTAATGTGTCTACTCTGCATGTGTCTGATAGCTTGAGGTAAGGACTTTGTATTATAGGCTTTGACTCAATCTTTACCGGGCCATTCAGTCAAAAGAATAATGAAAATGAAATAATCAGTGAATACGTCGTTATGGTTCAGTGCAACAGGAGATGTGAAAATCCATAATTACACTACAAAGAGGAAACTTCTAAAAGAGTTTTGTTAAAAAAATTGATATATGGAAAAAGAAACTTTTGTTTTTTAATGAATAACATGAAACTAAGCCCTATCATCTCCACTAGAACAGTGTTTTCAGACTTCCTATATTCCACTGGTAAATTGTGAAATAAATTTAGAGGGGTCCATCCAGAATTTTAAAAAATGAAATGGATTAGAACAAAAAACAGACTGCATTACGTATAAGAAGGATAGCTTTAAACCATTTTCTCCCGTGTGTGTGTGTGATGCCAAAGGTATATCTTACTGCAGGCTATGATCACAAATATTTCAGATTGCTCCAGAAGGCCAGGGGTCCTTAACCTGAGGCTATAGAATATAGGGTCACAAACCTTAAAGTGGATCCAAGAAATAAGAAAATAAGACAGTAATAGTTTTAGAGTAAGATGTCCCCTTAGATGATTAAAAACGATGCTCATGAGGAGAGACTATTGATTATTATATATCTTGGGGGTAGTATCATTCAGTGTTAGTTGATTATTGGGGACTGTTCCTGCTTTCATACCTTGGTGCTTGGAAATTGAGGTTCTAGAATAGAATTGTTTCATTTTGACTAAAAGAATTTTTTCTTGGAGCTCTGTTTATTCAAACCCTTAAACTGTTAGTTGATTAAAAAAACCAACCATGTTCCACATTTTATGTTACGTGGTGAATAAAATTAGTACTTTACAAAGCCTAACACAGAAAATGGGAAGAAGAAGAAAAATTTAACAAAATTAGTGTTTTAAAAGTAAAACCAATGTATATTTCATATTCTGAGCTATGAGTGCTTTGGATTCTGTTCTTCCTTCAGTAACTTATGAAACCTAATTGAGTTGTTCAAGTATTAAGGAAAAGAGATTGGGTTACCTAAAGCTAGAAATTATTTGCCTGAATAACTTTTTTTATGGTCAAGAGGACCAGAAAGAGAAATGGGGCATTTTAAGCAAATTTGTCTCCAAAGTACCATTCCTTAAGTGATATTATGTAACTTAACTTATTTTATGACAGTCATTGCGGCTCAAATAGTGGACTTGATTTTAATTTTATATGGATTAAATAATTTAACTTTTCTCCAATGTATTTTTGAGTCAGTTTACTCCCAATCCATTTCCCTTTTCACATTGTCTGAAAGTTTTATGCTCTCTGACATCCAAGGTTGTACATGATTTTCCATGGATCCTCATATTTTCCTTTTTTACTACCATTTATTTCAATGGAAAAGAACAGCAGATAAGTTTGAGTAGCTGCAGTAGCTCAGTTGTTAAGTAACAACAAGGGGAGATGTACTCAGCCTTACTTGTGATTAATCTGAGTTTTGGCATTAATTTATGTTTGGATAGAATTCAGTAGAATTCAATCTTCATGCACTGAATGCTGCATTAACTAAGTACCATGTACTACACGTTGTGAACCTACTCTGTTGATGAACATACTCTGTTGAAAAAATTAATCTTTTACAGCTACTTAATATGAAGAGATACCTAGAATTAGGGAATCAGACCCAAAGCTATCTGTACATCATCAAATCTGGTACCCAAAGGTGATACCCAAAACTGGCTTGATAGCAGAATGACCTAAGAAACTTTAAATTCTACTTAGATTCCTGATTTCCATATCCAGAGGATATGATTCAGTAGTTCAGCAGCAGGGCTGAAGACTTAGTCATTTTTTTCAAAGCTCCCAGGATGATTTGGATGCACTGACCTAGTGCTGGTCCTAGGAAAGGCAATTGGGGACTACTTATCTTGTTCAAGTGTCTTAGAATAGATATGATAGGCTCCCTGCTCCGCGGGGAGTCTGCTTCTCCCTCTGCCTCTCTCTCTCTCTGTCTCTCATGAATAAATAAATAAAATCTTTAAAAAAAAAAAAAAGAATAGATACGATAGAATTAGCCTTGATGTGTATATTATTGTTATAAATGTCCTCCTTAACTCAAAAAATGTATTGTTTATATCTTGGTTTCTAAAGCCCCAGTTTTTTCTAATCAGTCTCTGTGAATGCTGTTGATTTGTAGGCCAGTAACATGCAATGGTTGCAGAATTATTGAAAAACAAATCTAGATCACTAACTGTTGGATTTATTACTTCACAACTTAAAGGAATCCCCCTTCCCCTTGCTCTATAATTATTTGTGACAAAGGTTGGAAAAGAAATTCCAAGAAAATGAAAATATCAAGGAGGATTTAAAGACAAGAATCATATTCTTGGAATTCATTGAATGGGTTATGAAAACTACAAGAGCTGGGATCAGATCTTGAAATCTCTGAGAAGAACAGCTGGTTGAGAATACCAAGGAACAAATAGAATTCACCGCATTGTTTTTTCCAATAGCCACTTACGGACCAGCTGTAGCATGTCACTTGTATAGGGTGAACAAAGGCAAAAGGCCAAGGACAGTAGAAAGCAACCTCGTAATAAGCATTCATGCAGATGGAGTTCTACTTTGAGAAACTGAAATCCAATGACAACCAGAGTACTCATTCCGATTTTTGCTTCATATGTTTAGTTGACAAATTCTTGACAAATATGTTAATTCAGCTAATGCCTATAAGAAGATCTACAAGGCAGAAACCAATCTCTTTTTTTCATAAATTTGAGATGAGGCTTATAGAAGTTAAGTGATTTTTCCAAGCTCACACAATTAATATGAGTTAGGATTTGAATAAGAAAAATGGCTTCTAGATAGAGTCCTTTTCAACTTTTATTTCCCCCCTCTAGAATGCATGTGCCATATAATACTGAAAATTTCACTTTAAAAAACAGTTTTTGTCCAGATTTCTCACTACACCATCATGAACCCTGGGCAAGACTAAAAAACTCCCCTTATAAAATGTCTTTGTCATGGCGTTCCATCACCTGTCAGCACCCAAACCCACTTGCTCAGCCTCTGGTTTCTGCCCTTGAGCACTAAACCCTGTTCCTTTTGGAATGCCATTTCATGTGGACTGTTCCTTTAGTTCTCAGTCATGGACTTTGTCCTGAACACTTTTCACAGCTCCCTTATTTTCAGTCTGTAGTCTGAAGACCTGGCTGGCTCCCACCTCAGTGTGTGGTGTTGGCCCGAAGGGCCTAAGCTCTCCTGCACAAATTCAGGGAACAATTTCAAATTATACACCAAAAGCGTCTTTCCCCAAAGCTCATTATGAATAATCCTAAAATTATCAGGGATCCTTTTTTTCTTCTGGCTCCTTTCATATGAGTGTTCTTGAGTAACATCCTTATAAGTAGAAGAAGGAGAAGACACTGGTCTATTTACAGTGGTCCATCAGTTCAGTCACATCAGTAAAGTTAGAATTGATGCCCTGTTTGCATTACTTATTTTTATGTTTATGATGACTGAGATGATTAGGTGGATTCTGACTCATAGGTTCAGGAGAAACCTACAAAATGGATAACTGCCACCTGAATAATTAAATCAGGAAATCTAGAAACTCATTACTGAATTCTAGTACTGAAAGAGATCTCAGTGGTAATTTAGGTAAATCTCTTCATTTTATGGGTGAAGAAATTGAGTTCCAAGGTCACAAACCTACATATTAAGTTCAGGTCAATGATTCCGTGACAAAGATGTTCACTAGTGTCCTAAATATTCATGGTTTTCCCTAAGTACTTAATCATAACTGACACCAACTGTTCACAGCTCATTATATTGATGACTACGTTGAATTTTTCTTTTGTTTTCAAGTCAAGGCTATGGGTGGGCCTAACTCTCAAAAGCAGGGTTGGAATTCTGGAGTGGGAGAATGAAGTCTGGCCTGGGAATAAAGAATTGGAATCCAAGAAGAGAATGATTTGTCCACGCAAGCTTGGTATCAAGGAGGAGAATTTAATCTGAAAATGGGCTAGTAATTGAGGATCAAAGCATGCCCAGAATGAAGCAGAGATGAATTTTTAAACTGTGGACCTTCACCAAAAGCCAAGGAACTTAGAGGTAGCACAGCACGGTGGTTAAGAGTTTGGTTTGAGAGCCAGAAAGCCTGAGTTTGAATTCTGGTTCTGTTACTTAATATCTATGTGAGAAAACTGCTTTTTCGGTGACTCCCTTTTTTTTTCTAAACAGAAGCTAACAATAATACCGAATTCCAACACTTGTTATGATTGAAGTACTTTCAACAGTGCCAGGAAAATAGTAAACACTGTATAAACGACTGTCCGTACTGCGCTGACATATATGTACAAAGATCTGCATTGCAGCATATGTATAGAATTAAAGGATTGGAAACAATAAAAATATTCTTTATGAGGGGTTGGTTAAATAGATTACATTATAGCCATACAAAGGAATATTATAGTGCTATTCAAGAAAATGAGGTGGCTCCAGAAGTACCACCTATGATATATGGTTAAGTAACTATTTTAAGAAATACAACAGGATGATATCATTTTTATTGAAATATTTAAAAATATATGTTATGTGTGTGTACGCTCCAAAGTTTGTGGTGTTTTTACAGCAATCTGTTGAGCGGCTTCCCCTGAGGACAGGCATTGTGGCAGGGGTGGGTGGTGGCAGGGAGGAGCCATGGCAAGAACTAATAATGTCCTTTATTCACTTCTGTAATGTTTGAATTATTTTTTCAACCAGCAAAAATATTTAAAATAAAAGTAGTGTAAATCTAGGAAAATGCGGGTAAAAAGTAGGCATAGTACATAAGGTGAGGTAATGAGGAGTCCGAGGCAAGCCTCTGATGACTGCTGGGGCTCTTAGATAATGTTGAGGGGACTTTAAAATTCACTGTTACCCACAGTATCTCCAAACTGATTTTGGAAGCCCACACACTCTCGACCTTACAGAACAAATGAACCTGTCTTTCTTTCAGGTCATGAGAGTATTTAAGTGACATTAAATAACCTACAAGACTAATGCTTCTCTTTACATACTAGGAAATGCATTATGTAAATGTGCATATGTAAAATGGCTCCCTCCACAGGCTCTGAGATAATGGCACAGCTAGACCATTTACTAAGCCCTGGATATATTGCTCCAGGGTGCTAGCACACAATTGGATCTGACATTAAGGTGATTTATTGATAAGTTCATTACTGCTGTGCTCTCTTTCAAATTAGTGATGCATAACGTATGAGGAGTGGGAAAGCTTTAGCTGTGAGATAGGAGTGTGGTGCAGTAAGAACCTGAGATTTGCGTAGGGAAAGGAATCTGGTGGCAAACTGGTTGGGTCGTTGCAGGGCTTTGAAAATTGGAGCATAACTGACTTCCCCAAACATTACAGGCTAAGTAAACAACTCATTTGTTTATAATTATTTATGACCCATCTAAGCTCAGCTGTCCTCTTTGGTAATGCTTTCTGGGTCAGTTTGAAGCACATCTTGTGATGAATTAAAGAAGTATGTCTGATAATATAAACCAGAAGCATGGTGTGACAGACTCATCCCTGCCCTGAATTCACCTTTTCTCCTAAATATTAGTGATATAAATAAAAGATTAAGGAGAAAATGACAAGAGGCAGAGAAAGAAAGTAAAGCTTTAGTCCTCCTCTTTCTTTTAGTCCTCCTTTTTCTTTTATATTTAGTGAATTTTATTTAATAAGCAAATAGAACACTTACTTATCTTTGCATTTGTCATCATCAGGAAGTTATGATTTTCAAAATGTAGACGCTTATAAAAATTATGAACAAATGACACATCCATACTCAAGGTTAAGTTAATTGCCCTGCTCATTATAAATGATTCCATAATCTTAGCTCTAAGGATGTGGATGACACTTTAAAATCCCACACATGTTGCCTGATAGTAACCTTGATCATCCCTTCCCTGCCCAGCCTTTGTATGCCTGTACTGACTCCCTTCCTTGCCTTTATCATATTACTCTCTATTAATTTCGTGAAAAAATTATATATAGGATTATAAGAAGTTATAAAGCTAAGAAACCTCATCAAAATTTAAATGTGGGAGAGAGGCACATATATAATAATTTGTTTAAACATAGTGTAGTATGATATATTTTTTATTTTATAAAATGATTTTCATCAGCCTGTAGGTACATTACATGAGTTAGAAAGTCTCAATAATAGGTCAACTTATCCAAATATGGAAGATTCAGACTCAGTATTTATTACCTATAGTTCATGTAAAAAGTAAACATAACGTCAAATATTTTATTACTATTAACATAGTATAAATCTTGTGCCTCCCATCATTGTATTTTATTTTTGACATTCCTGACTTCATTCTGTAGAGCTGAGAAGAAAGTCTAATTTAGGATAAACTTGCATCCCGAGTGACCACTCCAGTCTTCCCCTACCCCTATACCATCCCACATATTTAGATTTTTTAATATAGTCATTGATAAATATTTTGAGGAAGGATGATGTAAGGACCTCTTCTCCTCCTCTTTAAACATGTTTTTACCATATCAAATTGTCACAAAAATGTGAGGGAGGTTTGTAGAAGAGTTTACAAACTATGAATGTGCTATATCAACTTCCTTTAAATAGATAACAATAAAGCAAGAGAATACCTTGTAGAACATGGGAAATTTGAATGTTTGTGTGTTTAGACATGGCATGTCTAGTTTATACTCAATATTGGTTATGCTATTTCATATTCTCTGAAAGTGCAGTGAATTTTATTTATTTATTTATTTATTTATTTATTTTTAAAGATTTTTTTTTATTTTTTAAGTTATCTCTGCACTCAGCGTGGGGCTTGAACCTACAACCCCAAGATCGAGAGTCACATGCTCTACTGACTGAGCCAGCCAGGTGCCCCTACACACAGAATCAATATTTTGCTTTTTAATTAAAGTTTGAAGTTTAACAATACTAAAATTTATTATTTAAGAAGTAGCCTTTTCAAACTTCTTTGAAACTTCATGGTCCAAAATCAAATTGAAAAAGTTTATTTCTGAGAATCATGAATCCAAGATTATGATCCAAAAACTAGCATTTGATAGATGAAATTATTATGTACACTTGTGATAGATTACACGAGGGTCTAAAATAATATAATATTAACAAGATGAAAAATGTACATAATACATGAGGGTTGTCAAACTTTTTTTTAAAAGATTTTTATTTATTTGAGAGGAGAGAGAGAGAGGGCAACAGGGTGAGTGGAGAAAGGGGCAGAGGGAGAGTAAGAGGGAAAGGCAGACTCCCTGCTGAGCAGGGAGCCTGGCTCCCAGGACCCTGAGAAAATGACCTGAGCCAAAGTCAGAGGCTTAACTGACTGAGCCACCCAGGCGCCCCAGACTTTTTTAAATAAAGGGCCAGATAGTAAATATTTAAAGCTTCCCGGACCAGTGTTTGGCCCCGGGGTGATTGGGAAGGTGGATAGTGGCCCAGAGTATGAGCACCTGATTGAGAAAGTGGTTGAGTATGTGGGCTCTGGATTGGTTGATTTGCATATGAAAGGCATGCTCCAGACAAGTAGTTTGTTATCTCTGGGAATTAGCTAGCCAGGGGAAGGCCAGTTCCTCCGGAGTCAACAAGGCCTCAAGATGTCAGCGTCAGAAAATAAAAGGCATGGTTAATACAGTGGTGTACTAGGGATTTGGATAAACACATTGATTACAATGTGTTAAAAGAGGTTGGACCATTCGAAGAGAAAATGGTCAACATTTTACTTTTCAGTTAAATAAACTATATGAAATATGCTGAGAACCAAGTTATTGGTTTTCTGTTTAAAGGGGTCTAGACTCCTTACACTTTATCTCAGTGATATCTCAACTGATAATATATTCAGGCTCTGTGATATGGTAGCTCATGGCATAGATGTACTAAATGTACCAGGAATCTTCAGGTGCCAGTTCTGCCATGCACATTGTAAAATTTCTCATCACAGTGCCTCGATTTTGAAATTTGTGAATTGTGATTAAGTATCGTTTTCCTGGTTGCCTAATGGGGTCATTGTGAGAATCAAATCAAGTAAGCACTTGGAAAAGTATAATGCAGTACGAAAAACTGAGCACCACTGTTATTGGCTTTAATCATTTCATTTATTTTATCTGGATGCCTACTGGATATCCCCATAAACATCTATGACTGATGTGGGAAACAAAGGCAGAAGAAAAATTATTATATTTCCTTAGTACCTACAGCCCATTGGTAAGTCCTTGAAACAGGCAGAGTGACAGTTCTCTAGGGATTCAACTGCCTCGATGTTGACACTTTGCTAAGGGCAAAAGACAATCCTAGCCTGACCCCCTCCCTGCCATCAGGATCCTATAAGTCTACTTTAACATATAAAAATTCCTTTGGAAATTTCCTTTATCTCTAAATCCCCAAGATACATGTTGGCAATCATCCCCCAAGCATATGGCCCGCTGATATACATCTGAAGGGTCTCATGACTAAGGTTTTATTAGATGGTAATAAATGACCTTTTCCCAACAACAGCTAGCCCCCTCAAGGTTCTGGAAACCTTGCTTCCAAAATTCCTTAGAGACTTAGGCTCCTCCCAACTTGAAAGCATACAATGGGCCACTCCTCATGACCCCAGTGCAGCTCTTTCTGCCCACGGGTCCTGTTCCTGTGCTTTAATAAAACCACTTTTTGCACCAAAGACGTCTCAAGAATTCTTTCTTGGCCATCAGCTTCGAACCCTAACATTCTTTCCTACATCATGATCAGCGACTGAAGTTAACAAGTCTGACACTTTTTTTTCCCTCCAAAAAAGGGAGGTGGATTTCACTGTTTCCGTTAGGCATCGTCAATTCTTCTACCTGCTTAGGCCAGACACTTGGGCAGAATCTTTATATTTTCATCTCTCTCTGAGCCTCTGTAGCCAATCAGTTGTCTAGTCATTTGACTGTGTGTTACCAGTATATTTTGATCTTATGCTTTTTCTTCGTCTCTACCACCTCTATCCAAGGCCACATCCTCACAGCTCCCCTCTAGCTGGGAGGAGCTGGTGGGAACCATCGCCCAGCCTGCCTAGTCCCTTACCTCCAGTTTCTCACTCTTCATAATGTAAATGCTTCTCAAGCTGGGAGACTTTTCTGACTTACTGAATCAATATGTGCTATTTCCTTGCCTCTGGACTCTTTAATGCTTAGCTTTCATTATCCCAGTTTTCCCCCCATACAGTTTGATGTTATAGGAAGTGCTTGAGAAAACTCACGAAAAACCCTGGATAAAGGCAAATTGTAGTCATTGTTCTATGTAAAGTAAGGCAGCCACAGAGAGGGATGCTGTGAATAATGTATGCAAATACTTCCCTTGAATTCATGCTTCTTTGATTAGAGAGGAGTTGTTCCATTTGTTCAAAGTCTAATGGGATTTCTCTGCGCAAGGAATGGGAATTTCCCTGTGCAGTTTCTTCTGAGATTAGCCTTGGGAGATTGTACTCAGATTTCATCTGTAGACACTTTTGGCAAAGGGAAGCTTCTGTAAGTAGGTAAGAACTCTCTTCCCCCTTGCTGGGGTGGAAGATGGGTTAGGTCTTCCATGTTTTTTGTAGGCACCCAGGTACCATCTTTACCACACCCCACTCTTCATCATTATCTTTGATCCATAGTCATGGACATGAGCAATGTCATGTTGCGGGGTGGGGGCCTGGACCCTTCTAAAAAGTGACATCACCTTCAGGCTGAGGGCTGAAAAGAATGTGAATAATAAGATAGTTTTAAGGAGTAAATGGGATGTGAAGTCCTTTGACTAGTTTCTGTCTCTCAGTGTACTGTAATTTTTATCTTATTGTTTTTATAATATAGTGAGGTTATCAGGAGCACATTAATAAATTTGGAAGGCCCTTAATTTTAGATAGATAGAAATGAATAATTCATATTCATTTATATATTTGTATGTATATGTGTTTGTGTGTATTTAATGTAGTATATACATATATAATAAGAAGCTCAAGCTCTGAAGATCTATTTCTTGGGTTCAAAGACTGTACTATTGGGCTGTTAATTTTTGTCAAGTCCTTCAATCTCTGTGTGACTCAGTTTTCCCATCTATAAGATGGGGGGTAGTGAAGAACATATGAGTTTGCTGGGGAAGAAAAATATTCTTTTGCCCTTTAAGGTTCTTCTAGCTGTTTAAGAATGAAATTCACATGAGACAGATTAACAGGAGAAAATCAAACAAAAGCTTAATAACATGTATATATTCTGTATACATGGGAGAGACTCAAGAAAACTGAACAGCTCACCAAAATGGCCAAAGCTATCACCTTAAATACCATCTTCAGCTAAAGACAAAAAAAGATGTTGGGTGTAGTGAGTCAGTTATGGGAGGGAGGTTGCCTGGCAAAGCAGAGTAAATAAGGGTAAGATTGTTATGCACATTTAAGTCCATGCCTTCTCCATTGAAACAGTTTCTAGAGATTTAGAGTCATCCTCCTCTCTCTGGTATTGAGAGGGAGACACCCTTACAAATGGAGATTTCCATTATAAATCTAAATGTTTCTTACAAAAGGATAACTTGGACTAGGTTTTTAGAACTTTTCCTGTGTTTGCAGTTTCTTTTAAATAACCAGCTTAAAATAAACAATATAAGAGGCATATTTTGAGGGCGCCTGGGTGGCTCAGTTGGTTAAGTGACTGCCTTCGGCTCAGGTCATGATCCTGGAGTCCCGGGATTGAGTCCCACATTGGGCTCCCTGCTCAGCAGGGAGTCTGCTTCTCCCTCTGACCCTCCTCCCTCTCATGCTCTCTGTCTCTCATTCTCTCTCTCGCAAATAAATAAAATCTTAAAAAAAAAAAAAAAAAAGCATATTTTGAGGTGGCAATAATTGCTCCTCTATAAGTTCATACACATAAAATGTTTGAATAGTACAGTTGAATCTTGGGCAGTCAATAAATATTTAATATCAAGTATAAGAAGAAGAAGGAGGAAGAGGATTAATAGTTGTCTAATATTCCATCAAAACCTTTTCATAATTTATTTCATTATACCCTTATATATAGTACATTTCAGATTATTCCATTTCTTTTGCAGTTATATGTAATACTGTGAAGAACATCCTGGAAGTGAAATTACTGGATCTTTATGATTTTTGCATTTTAACGTATCTTTTACTGACTCAAAGCTTATGAAAATGTTCTACCTTTTTCTCTGCAAAGTGTTTTGTTTTAGTGTTCACATTTAGACCTGTAATCTACATGCAACTCTATGATGTGAGTTAGTGGAAACAGTTTATTTTTCACCATGTGCCTATCCAACTGATAACAGCAACATTTATTTATAAGACTATTGTAAATGGTCTCACTTTAATACACTGTTACATTTTTTAAAACATTTTTATTAAATTTTCATAAATATACATTTACATTTGTTTTTAGTTTAGAATTGTTTTAGAACTCTTCTCTTCCATTGGTCACTTTGTTCCAACTTGGACCTAAACAATAGTGTCATATTTACTATGTTACTTATTACTTACTCATTCTAGCTTATCACAGGTCTTGATATCTGCTCAATAAGACTTTCAGCATTGTTCTTCCAAAATGCCATGGCCATTCTTGGCCTTTACTCTAATATATGAATTGTTGAATCAGCTCATAGATTTAAAAAAAACAACAAAAAAAACCCCAACCAAACAAAAAACAACTGTGATATTTATTAGGATTGCATTGAAAGTATTGACTAATTTAGGAAGAATTGTCATTTTTTTTTCCAGAATTGAGTTTTTCACCCATGAAATTATATATCCCTTATTTATTTTGGTTTTCTTTCATTTTTCTTTTTAGTATTATGTAGTTTCATAATTTTTTCATAATTTTCCATGTAGAGATTTTGCACATTTTTATTTAAATATGTTCCCATGTATTTGACATTTTAATGCTATTGCTAATGGCATCATGTCTTAAACTTAATATTATATATAGTTGTGACTAATATGTAGAAATGCAATGCATTTGGGGTATCTTGATTGATCATGTAGCCAGTAAACTTACTAAATTTACTATTTTAAAATTTTTATTTGGAAAAAAACAGGGAATTTTTTTTTCTAAATTTATTTTTTTTATTATTTTATTATTTATTATTTATTATTTTATTATTATTTTATTATTTTATTTTCTAATTTTATTTGTCAGAGAGAGAGAGAGAGAGCACACAAACAGGGGGAGCAGCAGGCAGAGGGCAAAGCAGGCTCCCCGCTGAGCAAGGAGCCGTACAAAGGACTCAATCCCAGCACCCCGGGCTCATGACCCAGCCGAAGGCAGACGCTTAACTGACTGAGCCACCCAGGCATCACATAAACTTACAGGGAATTTTTAAGAATAGTATGAAGTAGGGGCACCTGGGTGGCTCAGGTGGTTAAGTGTCCAACTCTTGATTCTGATTCAGGTCATGATCTCAGGGTCATGGGATTGAGCCCCACATTGGGCTCTGTGCTCATCGTGGAGTCTGCTTGTTCCTCTTCCTCTGCTCCTCCACCCCCTGCACTCTCTCTCTCTCTCTAAAAGATTTAATTTATTAATTTGAGAAAAAGAAAGAGAGCGAGAGAGAGAGTACAGGTGGGGGGAGGGGCAAAAGGACAAACAGACTCCCCGCTGAGTGAGGATCCCGATATGGGGCTCCGTCCCAAGACCCCGAGAACACGACCTGAGCCGAAGGCAGATGCTTAACTGACTGAGCCACCAGGCACCCCAATAAAAAAATCTTAAAAAAAAAATAATGTGAAGTACTCCTAAATAGCCACCATTTGTTAATATTGTTATTTTGCCACTTTTTTTTTCAGGGATTTAAAATTTTTTTTTAAATTTAAATTTAAATTCAATTAGTTGACATATAATGTATTATTAGTTTCAGAGGTAGAGGTCAGTGGCCACATTTGTTTTATCATTTTTTTTCTGTATATGAAATAGTGCCTCTTACTATTTAACATCAATTATTATTATTGCTGTAGTTGAATTACTTAAGAATAAACTACAGACATCAGGAACATCTACCAAATAGTCCTGTGTTTATCTCTTAAAAATGACGACATTTTCTTACATAAAAAGAGTAAAATAATAAAGTTCACTAAATTTAATTTTCATACAATACTATTATCTAATCTTCAGTGTATTATCAAATTTCACCAATTATCCCTATCATGTTCTTTTTATTTTATTTTATTTTTCCTGATCCATTTTATTTTTTCTGATCCCGGATCCAATCAAGGATCACACACTGTGTCTAGATGTAATGTCTCCTTAGTCTTTTCTGACCTGGAACAGCCTCTTACCCTTTCTTTGTCTTTTATGACAATGGAATTTTTGAGGAATACAGACCTGTGTTTTGTGGACTAGCCCCTAACTTTTATTTGAATACTTCCTGTGATTACATTCAAATTATTCATTTTTGGTGGAAGATCACAGGAATGGTGTCATCTTTTTCATGTATCACAACAGGACAAATCTGATGCTAATTTATCTCATTATTGATAATATGAATTACATGTTGATACATAATATTTTGGATGTATTGAATTAAAAATACATTGCTAATGTTAACTTTACCTGTCTCTTTTCAAATTTTATATGGTTTCTAGATAATTTAAATTATACACATGACTTGCATTATATGTCTCTTGGACAGGAACGCCTTACAACATCCACTAAAAGTATAAAACAAAGAGTTATCCATAATAAACAGCTAAGAAAACAGAACAAAAACTAAATTTACAAGAAGGCAGGGAAAAAGGAAAGTATGGGAAAATAGAAAACAAATAGTAAGATGATAGGTTCAAACTCAAATGTACTGATAACAAATTACATCAAATGTTTAGTGTTCCAAATAATCCAATGAATAGTCAGAGAATGTCAGGTTGGTGAAAAAAGCATGATCCACCTATATGTAGTCTATAAGAAATCTGCTTTAAATATGAAGGCACAGATAAGTACAAAGACAAAATGGTGAAAAAGGAAATACTTTGCAAATATGAATTATAGGAAACCTAGAATGGTAGTGTTAATATCAAACAATTGAAAACATCAGGACAAGGAATAATATAAGACATAAAGAGGGATGATCCATAATGATAAAGAGTCAATTCATCGGAAGATATCGTGATTCTAAGGTATATGTATCTAACAAAGCTTTAAAACATGAAACAAAAACTGATAGCACTGAAAGGAGAAAAAGATAAATCCAAACAAATAGTTGTAGGTGTTGCAATTTCAGTACTCCTCTCTTGGTAATTAATAGATCAAGTAATCAGAAACTAAGAAAGCATATAGAAGACTTGAACAAAAATTATCTACCAACTTGTCCTAACTGACATTTTTAGAACATCCTACCCAACAACAGCAGAATCCTCATGCTTTTCAAGTGCACATGGAACAATCATGTTAGGCCACATTCTGGGCTAGAAAACAATGAGTCTAAAGTAATTTTAAAGGATTAAAATTACTACATTTTATTTATTTATTTTTCATTTTTTTAAATCAAACTTAGTATTTTAGTTTAATGGAAAAATGTAGCCAATGTTGGAAAGGGGGAAAAAGTATTTCTGCTTTGTGACACTGTCATAAAAATTTGACTTGCAAAACAACAAAGCTACCTTTAATTGTTCTATACCCACAAATATACTATCCATATCCATATACAAAATTATAAAACCTAATTTCAGAATAATTCAAAGTTTAGAAAAAATTATATTTCTCAAGATAGTTAATCAACATAAGCTGAATTTGGCATTGCCCTCTAGTATCTTTTCAGGTTGTGGTGCTGTGTGCTGAGGACTAAGTTCTGGTTAACACAATGTTTTAATGGAGTTTATATTGGCTGTAGTCTGCTTCCCAGGCTTGCCATACTCAAGACTACTAGGAACTTGGGTTGTGTAATAGACAATAAAAATATAACAATAAGAATAATTTTTCATATTATCTTTCCTTTAAGCATCCCCAACTTTTTGTGGTTAGATATTTCTCAGCAGAACAGTGTTACTAGTTTTTTAACACACACACACATATATATATATATATGTATTTTAAGTTTTTATTTAAATTCTAGTTAGTTACCATATAGTGTAATATGAGGAGAGAGGTGCAGGTACCTCAGGGGATGGGAATCTTGATGCCATCTTAGAATTTAACCTATCACAAAGTGGTTCCTAAATTCTCAAAACAGATGAACATAGGGAAAAGGGGAAAAAAGAGAGAGGGAGGCAGACCATAAGAGACTCTTAACTATAGAGAACAAACTGTGGGCAGGGGATGGGCTAAATGGGTGATGGAAGGCACTTGTGATAAGCACTGGGTGTTATATGTAAGTGATGAATCATTAAATTCTACTATGATGGGAGAATCACTCCCATGATTACATTATTTAAGACTCTGGCAATCAAACTAGAGGAAGACATTCTCCTGCTGGCCTGGAAGAAGTAAACTGCCATGTTTCAAAAGGCCTGTCAGAGAGCCACATGGCAAGGAACAACACGTGGCCTCCAAGAGCTGAGAGAGAAAATGAGGAACTCAGGAACTAAATCCTACCAACAGTCATGTGACCACAAAATCCAAAAAGGAATGCTGCTCTGCAAATACCTAGATTTCAGCCTTGTGAGACCTGGAGCAGACAATACAGTTAATACCCACTTGGTCTCCTGCCCACAGAATCTGTGAGATAATAACTGTGTTATTTTAAGATGCTGATTTTGGGTAATTTGTTTTGTAGTAATAGAAAATGAATATAAACTTTATGCCAATAAATTTGACAACTTGGATGAAATGGAGAAATTTATTGACTCAAATGGCCAAACCTAGCGTAGTTTATATATATTCACATATTTATTCATACATAGGTAATATACATATATATATACATACGTATACATACATAATATATATTCACATATACATAAATTATATATATTCACATATATAATATTCACTTTATATGTTCATATATATATGAATAGACCTATGTTTTTTTCAGAAATTGAATTCATAAATTGAAAAACCACAATAGAACCTACTCTAGGTCTGTGTAGCTTTATTAGTAAAATCTACCAAATACTCAAAGAAGAAACAATTAATCCTACATAAACTCTTTCAAAATATGCGGGAGGGGGGATCCTTTACAATTTATTTCATAAGACCAGATTATTACAATACAAAAACCAGACAAAGACATTACAAGAAAACTACAGATCAATGTCCTTCATGAACACAGACACAAAAATCATTAAATAAATAATAAATCAAGTTCAACAATATATGAAAAGCATAATATATCATTACTTAGTGAGGTTTATCTCGGGAATGCAAGATTAATTTAACATTTGACCAATTAAAGTTTATTTCAGGAATGTTAAGTTTCATTTAATATTGAAAAAAAGTCAATCAATGTCATTTACCATAGTAACAGACTAAAAAAACAAACCCATGTGATTATGTCAATAGATACAGAAAAATTTTCTCATGATATTCAATGTTCATTCATAATAAAAGCTTTCCAAATTAGGAATAGAAGGGAATTTCTTTAATTTAATAAAGACATCTATTTTTGAAATATTGAATGCTTTGTCTCTCAGGTGGAGAGCAAGGCAAAGATGTACTCTCATCACTTCTATTTGACACTGTACTGCAGGACCTAGTCAGTGAAATTGCATAAGAAAAATAAGATATGAATTGGAAAAGAAGTAGTAAAACTGTCTTCACAGCATACATAATCATATATGTAGAAAATCTCAAGTAATCCACAAAAAACTAATAGATCTGGTAAGTGAATTTAGCAACATTTCAAAATACAAGTTCAATGTACAAGTATCAGTTGTATTTCTATATTATAGCAACAAACAATTAGATAACAAAATTACTTTACTTATGCATATGTGAAGATACACCTTTCTAGAATTGGGGATTATCAACAGAAGGAGTATATGGATGGTTCATCTCTACTTATTGAATATTTTGCTGGCTATATCACTCTCTTGTATACATAGTTGACTATGACTGCATTTTCCCCCCTGTTTTATCCTAAGTATTTAATGGGAAGTTAGGAGAGGCTGTTATATAGGATGCTAGCTGAATGTCAGTTAAATCTTAATTCTGGCTTTTTAAAAGTAAAATAATTATTCTTAAAATAATCTTGGTGAATACATTTTTTTCAACATATTTAAGATAAACTTTGCTTGGTGTCATTTGCTTGACTAATTGATATAAGCTAGTCTTTGTAATTCGGAAACTGATAGAGCAGGCTGAGGTTTAAGGGTAGTGCTCTCTAAGTGCTTGGATTGAGACAATAAAAGAATTAAAATAACTTCTTATAGGCATAGCTACTTTGAATTGCATACAATTTATAATTATATAAAATTAGTAATTTCTCCTCTGTACTGATAATGTTGGGATAGGTGGCTATTTTAAGCAGATGGAACAATTACCAAATTGCTCTAGAGGAAAAAGAAAATGAGAATTTATTTCTCTATTTAAATATAAATTCCCTAATGTAATTATTCTCAGATTAATTCTCCTATGCCTTCATTGCAGTTGCCACCAGATGATAATCATAGTTCAGTTTGCCTTCCTGAGGGGAAAAGAGAAACTTGTACAACACAAGCACACATGTACTAACCAAACCAAGGTTGAGATGTGGAAATTCATTCAGTGTGTGAATGTGCACCATGACTAAAACTGTAACTGCACTGGGGGCACAATCCGCTACAAAAACAACCACCTCATCTGCGTGAACTCAGGCATTATAATGTCTTTTGTCCTTTGGCTTGAAAAAGATATTAAATTATCTTCCAGGAATATTGGGATGATAAAATATTGCATCTGAGTAGAACATTTCCTTTTGTAGAATACAGTTATTGAGATGAGCAATCTTCATTATGTAGTGTCTAATTTATTAGATGAATAATGAATTACATTTATGGAAATGATTTTCTAACATTAACTTAAGAGCTTGACGCAAACTAAAATTAATTATATAGTTGACAAACAGCAGAAGTTAGAGATCTTGAAGACTGTGATAAAAAAACCAAAGCAATTCAAACAAAACAAAACAAAAATCTCTAACTTCTGTAAATCATCACCATGACCAATGCTTGAGGTTATTCCCCACTTATGAGGTGAGGAATTACATCAACTCATACTGATTTTTGCTGTGTGTGTACACATAAAAATTGTTGGGTTGCCAAGGTCCTTCAGTTTCTGAGGAATAACACAAGGCTGTGAGGAAGGAGTTGGTTTTATTCTCAGAAAGAAAGAATGAATACATCACCAGGCTTAACCAGACAGAATGAATAGAATAACTCAGTGAATGAAGTCTGATAGCTTAACAGAGCAGCTGAAGGAAAATCAGGTAAAACAAACTTGGTATTGAGGGACTCTAAGGGACTAGATATAGTGATGATGGGGTAAAAGTGAAAGTAACCAGGTACAAAGCCTATGGACCGGGAGTATATAGGTGATTCTTTATTTTTTTTTATTATGTTATGTTAATCACCATACATTGCATCATTAGTTTTTGATGTAGTGTTCCATGATTCATTGTTTGCGTATAACACCCAGTGCTCCACGCAGAACGTGCCCTCCTCAATACCCATCACTGGGCTGACCCATCCCCCACCCTATATAGGTGATTCTTGAAAGATGATCAGATGTCAGGCAATGGTTGAATCTTTGCTGATGACAGTGTTGGAGTTGGTTGTAGGGCATCTTTGTGTGGTAACTTTTAAGTCTGATTTTTCTCTTTTAGGCCATGGTCAGATGTGGTGGAATATCAGTTTCTCTCTATGAATAAAGTCTTTAATGTCTTGGATGAAGATTTTAATATCAGGGCCACGTAATGGTCCCAGACTGTGTTAGCAAATGAGTAGCCTTATATCTGAGATGCTAGAGATTGGACATTGATTGGACAACCAAGGCTAGCTTCACACATACACATGCATATCATGATTTAGATTTTATACAGTCTTGGAAAGGGGAATATGGTTGAGGAGATGAGTTGGAGGAAAGGGGACAGGTATGGAGCTTTGGTTCAACAACAGGTAAAAGATAAGTGAACAAAAACTGACAAAGAATCAGGACAAAACAATGTCATATTAAGTTTCTACAGGGAAGGAAAAAATAGTATAAGACAATTATAAGTCAGCATTTAAAGATATGCTTGTTTACTAGGATATTGAAGAGAGTGTTGAGGAATGAGGAAGGAAAAAATCCTCTGTTGTCAAAGCTGGTTATTTTTAACGTTGATATTCTGAGGAAAGTACTTATAATTCTGAGTTTACAACCTGATGTGAATGATGTATCTAATAAGATATTCACGTGGGACACATATTGCTGAAGATAAATCTGTTATTTGCATGTTTAGATTAATTGTGGTTCATTAAGGCTTAAGAGAGACGTATCACTTGCACTCAGGGCTTACTCATACTCTGGGAACACTACCAAACAAGCAGGAAAAAGAGTCATTTTAGGAAGTTTTAAGAAGTAATAAATAGTAAGAGCTGCTTCACTTCTGGAAACTAGGACAGAAATACAGGATACCCATCTGCAGCAGGATTTTAACTCAACATCATTAATATTTTTCATACCCAACACTTTTTTTCCCTATCATACTTATCTGGACTTTTGCTCTATCTCCTAAGAGGTTTTCCTTTTATGGTTGGCCCCACGCTAATATAGAATGAACTTTCTAAACATTTCCTGTTTAACATCCTTCAATTGTTCCTGAAAGTCCTCCTCTGACCTAGTGTGGCATAAAGGACTCTCAAGATATGGCTCTTGATCAATTCCACAGTCCAGTCGTGAACTGGGTGATGTCTCCTCAGTGCTATACTTCCCTTTTTTTTTTTTTTTTTAAGATTTTATTTATTTATTTGTCAGAGAAAGAGAGAGAACAAGCAGGGGGATTGGCAGGCAGAGGGAGAAGCCGGCTCCCCGCTGAGCAGAGAGCCTGACGTGGGACTCCATCCCAGGACCCTGGGATCATGACCTGAGCTGAAGGCAGATGCTTAACCGACTGAGCCACCCAGGCGTCCCAGTGGTATACTTTCTTTACACATTTTGAGTATCTTCTTCATTCATCTGGAGCACATTCCTCATATGTACTTTTTTCCTTCTGTCTCCCAAAGTTTGGCTGCTATGGTACATAGGAAGCCTTCCTTGACTTTTCCCTTTGAGTGAATCAGAGCACTCATTTCATTGTGTTGTCATTGTCTTTTTCTCTCTTTTTTTAAAAGATTTATTTATTTGAGAGAGAGAGAGAGCACGAGAGCAGGGGGAGGGGCAGAGAGAGAGGAGAGATAGAATCCTCAAGCAGACTCCCCGCTGAGCATGGAGGGCCCCCATGGGACTCCATCCCACAACCCTGAGATCATGACCTGAGCTGAAGTAAGAGTCAGATGCTTAACCGACTGAGCCACCCAGGTGCCCCTGTCATTGTCTTTCTTATCTGGTTCCCTGACTTGAATTAAGGCTCCTTAAGGGTAAGAACTCAGTCTTACCCATCTTTGTATTTCCCTTACTTGGCACAGTAACCGGCACTATAGGCCACCCAATAAATGTTTATTTATTTTGTTTAAAGATTTATTTATTTGTTTTAGAGAGCGTGAGAGAGCCAGTGGAGAAGAGGGGCAGGGGAGGGGCAGGGGTAGAGAGAGAGAGAGGAACTTCAGCAGACACTGTGCTGAATGCGGAATCCGGCATGGGGCTTGATCTCATGACCTTGAGATCACGACTTGAGCTGAAACGAAGAGTCAGACGCTCAACTGACTGAGCCACCCAGGTGCCCCTAAATGCTTATTGAACAAACAAATAGATTGCGACCTGCCAAGAACCATATTTTGACCAACAGGCAGGGCCTTCTGGAGCCCACATGTATTTTAAGTGACAATCTTTAGCCACTCCCTCTATCCCCTTATTCAAATTAAGCCTCTATTGGGAGGTGGGGAAGAGCTAGCAGTTGAAGATCACACTTCCTGCCTCTGCCTCAGAAGTTCCTCATCCAAAGCCCACAATGCAATCTCTCCTGTCTAGGTTATTTTTAAAAGACATTTGAGTGTTTTTTCCCTTAGGGAGGTGATAAGTTGTAATGAGTCATCCCCGTTCTTTCCTAGTCACATTTATAACCAGTAGTAATTTACCTCCCTGACATGGAACTCCACTCTGACAAGTACTTGGGTAAGACTATATCTACAAAATGTCTGGGCAGATTAGGTATTGATCTTGGGACTTTAGAATTGAAATTTTCTAAGGAGCTATTGAAACTATATAAATCTCATCCTATCATTAAGACTTTGTTAGCAGTCAGTTTTGTTCATTTTTCTTTAGTCCAGACCAACAGACACTAAATAGAAGCCACAAAAGTGTGAAGAAAAGTCACAGTGAGAAAAAAATTCTGCTTTAAGGAATCTTAATTATTCTGTCTCATTTAACATGTTGAAGATGCTGAATCTTTACCATAATTGTGATATGATTGTTATCTATCTCATTTTCTGATCTGTTTGCTACCTCATTTATTTGAAATCCATTTTACATAATACTTGCAGACTATTACCCCACTTTCAGAATACATTTATAGCAGATGGAAAAAAAGTTGCAATAAATGAAATAATGTATTTTTTTCAGGTTGTTTATATAAAATGATTCACTGAAAAGAAGTATATTTCTTAAAAGAAAAAAATAGACCAATAAGTATAACCAACTAATTTTTTTTAAAGTCCAGGTAAGGGGAAACCACTATTTTCTTATAGCCCAATAGTATACATTGATAAGTCAAGGGGTTTAGTCATGAAGTGATGAGACTTAGCTTTATTACATCCTGTTGGAATCATTAGTCACCATTGCCTGGGTCAATTGCATCCTTTGATCAGCCTCACATAGATCATGCCAGTGATGGTGGTAGGAATTGATACTTTCAATCATTTTTTTTGTCATTTTTACAGGAATATCTAGTGAGTGAGTTTAGATTTTATAACATATCATAAAAAGGGCAAGCAAAAGATAAAGCTGTTTTTCTATAAAGATAATTTTCTGAGAGAACTGTGACTTGTAAGGTCCCTTAAGTGTTATTCTGAAGCTAGGTTCTGAGGGTAAGATGGGAAAGACAAGGATCTATTTTGATTCTTCTATGATAACATGTAGAAATGAAGTTTGGAAATAGGATTTGACGATTAAAGTTAGAATTTATTGCTAAGAATAAGTGTTAAACGGAATTAGTAATAACATTGCAAAATAATAGGATGACCACAGCACCATAATTACGAATTTCAAACTGAATTTAGTTGTCCATTAATTGCAGTCAGGTAGCAAAAATAATCAACATATTGTCTGGCCCTTTTTGCATTCAATAAATATTCCATTCCTTTCATCAGAAGTTGTATGTTTCATCTTTACCTATAAACTCAGATCTGTTCTTTTTTTTTTAAGATTTATTTATTTACTTGAGAGAGAGACAGTACACACACATGTGCGTGGGCGGTGGGGAGGGCAGAGGGAGAGGGAGAGAGAGAATCTCAAGCACACTCCCTGGTGAGGGTGGAGCCTGGGCTGATTTCATGACCCTGAGATCATGACCTGAGCTGAAATCTGACTGAGCTGTACAGGTGCACCCAGATCTTTCTTATACTCTCATCCAATTTAATAAAAGAAGAACTGATAGAAATTTTCTATTTTCCCTAAAGATCTGTATTTACAGCTTATGGCAAGGGATTTTTTTACCCCCAGTCCAAGGTGTATGTTTTTGGTGAAAATCAAATCTGAATGTGTGGACTTCAGCCTGGGTTGTGTAAATATTTTCGATTGACCCCATGGGACTTCTGAAAATCTAACCTCAGATGGGTAAATACATTTTTCAAAATTTCTCTTGTCTTATGTTATTGGGATATTAAGTGAGTTAACTTATGAATTCTACTTTCCAAAGAATAAACATATATGAGGGTTAGAAGATGGGATATTAATAAAGATTATAAGTATGCATATAATTTGTGTATTACTGATTTAAGGAATTAAATTTTTTATGTAAGAACACACTCAGAACACTACCAATCAACTAAACATGAATTAATCAATTTTAATTCTTCAGACAATACCTTGGTCTCTTACCAGTTTTTTTGATATTGCCAAGGATGTTATTTTTCCTTGTATAGTAAATATGGGAAAACATCCAATACAGTAGATTTCCAGCTGAAAGAATTCCAGGTAAATTTTTATTGTACTTTTACACACACCTACACCCTATATACACATACACATATCTATGTAAGCAGACTAAAAAAAACATATGGAGTTCATATCTGATCTCATCATCTCTAAAGACATCTTACTAACAGGTATGAAGTAATTTATCTCATAATAAATCCATCAACCAATAAGTCTTCTTACTTTAAACAAATAGTCATTGTCATAGATAGTCCATCATCCATCCATAAAATCAAGATTTCTTAAGCCACTTAATCCTCAAAACATTAATGTCCTTATTTTCTAATCATCTAGTGATGTTTACACCTTGCTTTTGTTTTAATAGCTTTCCATAATAGCATTCTTGGGCATGAGATTTCATTTAACAAAAAGAAAAGATGTTTGATGCATATTTTTAAAGAGCCTACTATAACATTTTTTTCCCTGAAAGATGAATACATAAGTATCTTGGTGAACAAAGAGGAAAATCAAGTGAGGTTTTCTTGTGAAAAAGTAGCGGCTGTTTGCTTATCTCATGAGAGCTATGATCTCTTCAGTACTCTCTGCAGAGAAAAATCTTATTATTCTTCTCCTTCGTGTGGTCATAAAATACATGCTGCCACTGGCAGCAGTCTCTGTGGCTAATCTCTTTCTCTCTCTCTTTTTTACATGCATGAACAGATCTCTAAAAAAAAAATCAGTTCAATTTTTCCTAAAATTGAAAAAAAAATTTTTTTTTTAAAAATGTGAGTGTGGAAATAAGCATTTTAACTAAATTGTCAGGATGTTGTTTTTGCCTCCGTATGACTGACCAAATCAACACAATCTAAGTATGCCTGGTTATCTTTCCTAACCAGAACCAATTTTGCTATCTTGGAAATTAAGTCATGGTTCTTAAAATTATTTTATGTTGAAGCAATAGGACCTGTACTTTTTCTCCAAAGTATTAATTTTGGTGCTTTGAAAGATTGAAGTATTCCTGGGCCATTTAAAACACTTTCATAAAATGTGAAAATATTTATAAATTACATGTATATATTGAGAGACAGCATGTCTACTTATTGAGAGATTGCTAGGAAAAACCCAAGTCTTGGTTAAATAGTTGATAAAACTCATTTTAGTAAAAAGTCTATATCCTGGGGCGCCTGGGTGGCTCAGTCGGTTAAGCTAAACATCTCACTTCCACTCAGGTCATGATCTCAGAATCCTAGGATTGGGCTGTTTAGGCCTCTGTGCTCAGCGGGGAGTCTGCTTCTCAACCTCTCCCTCTGCCCTTCCCCCTGCTCATGCTCTCTCTCTGTCTCCAATAAATAAGTATCTTTTTAAAAAGTGTGTATCTTACTAATATTGAAGTAATAGAACATACTGCTCAATGGGTGCTTCTTGATGCATTAAGAAGAATGACCTGTTCGACCTTAGCATTGTTGCTTATAGTAACATTGTGTCTCCCTAGGCCTCTATCCTTCATTAACTCCTCTTCTGCATAGTCATTTCGAGTACTGGATCTTCTTTTCTACTTTCTGCCTCCCTCCCCTGCCTGTGCCATTGGTTTACTCCACTTGACTGAGTTTTGCATTGGTCCCTTCTCTTAAGTCTGGTTTTCCTTGTTGGATAGTTTTTGTCTGTAACAGTTCTGGTTCTTTGTTGGGTAGTTTTTGTCTAACAGGAGCCGCACCCTGAAGCCCAGTTCCACAGCTGGACACTCCACTACTCCACCTTGTTTGTGTTAGTTTTCCTTCCCAAAAATACAGTCTTGGTAGCTGGGATCCTGAACACCAAGGACAGTCTTTCTATAATATTTATCTGACCCTCAAGACCTGAATCCTCTATCTTGGCATCTTGTTTATCCAGTTAAAAATCTAGGTGCCACAATATTGCTTGAACTGTGGCTTGAACTCTGTGGTAAACAAGGAGGTCCCCCTTTAGGGAAGGGTGCCCAGCTGCAGGGAGTGTGGCTGAAAGCCGCCGCCAGGTGCCATCTCCTTCAAGGTCAGCCTCAGCTGTACAGAGCTCCTTCTCCGAGGTGATGTCCTTCCTGGATTAGCCTGCATGCGGTGAGGCAGGGATGTACCATCTGATCATTTTTGGCCTGATACAGGATAACTCCGAGGAAGAAAATTTGCTCCAGAACTCCCCATCTGCTTGGCTGAAGATTGTTGGGTCTGCATCACAATTCAACTTCTTCTGGCCAGTCTTGCTTCCTCCTCCTTCCTCTCACAGGCCTTGATCCTTGGTAAATATCTAATACCTCAACCATCTCAGTATCTACTAGCATAGTACTTGACCTTCTGTGCCCTTCAAAATATTCATTCATTTCAGTGTCCCTCTCCCTATTTTCAGTGAATGGCCACAGGCTTACCATGAAGCCACATTTCAGTCTTGTTATCTGACAGCTATTAACTGAGGAGTACAGCACTGAGTGAAGAAGACAGCGTAAGCATACCAGAGGCCCATGGAAGTGTCAGGCCCAGTGAATCATTCTCACTGGAAGAGTTAAGCCTATGGTGAGTAAGAACACTGTACCATAGGCTTCTAGGTGATGGTAAGAGAGGGTCTGAATCAGACGACCCGGAAGTGGGTTCCTGCAGCGTACTGGGAGATACCAGAAATCAGATGGGAGCAGAGGCTCTCATAGTCTTGGTAAAGGACTCACCTTGAGAAAAGACGGAGCATAGCCTGGAAAGAGAAACCTGTATGACATGCGTGTGGCAGGGTTGTATGTGAGGTAGTAATGGGTATGTATTCTGCCCCCAGAACTCCCTCCACACACACACATATTATACACATGGGCCTGGAAACACAGATACTAGAAACTCCTCAGGGGGGAGAATCATAGAGGCATACAGAAGAGAAACTTCAAATGTCTTGGGTTTTAACCACAAACACACTGATCCAGGTGTAAAGAAGGAAAGAGTAGAAGAATATTTGATCATGTAGAGTCAGTCATCCACATATTCCCTCTCTCTATCCTCCTACATGGAAATCTATGAGCTTGGAAGCAGGATAAAAAGAACCTGAGTGGGGTAGAGTGAGTGGTGTCCATCTCTACTCAGGCCTGAGTTTTCTAGTAGAGGCTGGAGGCCAAATACCAACCTTTAAATGTAGAGGAGATACACGTAATACCCTGAATATAGTTTTGGAAGAGGCATAGCATCTGCTCTGTGGTGCAACCACATAGAAACCATAGAACAAGGATAGAGAAGGCCCAGTGACAGCTTCAGGGCTCCCACAGAAGCTGGCAGAAAGAAATACCTACCATCCATGGATTTTTTTTGCTCTGATAGTTGAAGTCCTGAAAACCACAGAAAGATTTCCCCTAATAATTATCTCAAAATCTGAGTCCTGATACTGGTATGTTGTCTCCCTAACTAGAAATGCAGTTGCCCCACGTTGCTTGGACTATGACTGGATCTCCCCAGCCCTTCAAGCACTGTGACTGGCCTGTTTCTCTAGTCTTGGATGGTAGTTTCAGCAAACATTATGAATGAATGTGCCAGCAGAGATCACCTGGAGGAGAGGCTTCACTCTAGAACCATGCTCTCCAGTATTTTAGCCACCAGCACTCTGAAATGTGGCTAGTCTGCATTGAGTTTATGCTGATGTGTAAAATATACACCATATTTTAAAAACTTACTAACTTTTCTAGTGTGTCACCTAGAAAATTCAAAATGACAGCTGTGGCTTATATTCCTATTGAATAGCACTGGTCTAGACATGCCACCAAGCAAAGTTCATGACAGAATTCTTCTACATCTCAGCAGCTCTGGCATGCAATATATAGAGACTGTAAAGCGGACAGTCCTGTCACTGCTTCAGTCTTGTAAAAGCCCCAGAGTTACGGGCTCTACTATAGAGATAAGAGGGGTCAGGAAGGAAATTCTAATTTTTGACTGAGTTTAACCTGAAATGCCTAAAAAATATCTTAAGTTTCTGAGTTTACCTGGGAAGTTCTAGATAAACCTTTTTGTGCTGAGGTAGAAATGGATTTACAAGATAGAAAAGAAAAATAAGAAAGGTCACATTTTTTGGTGATCTGAGTTTATGACTCATGACAAATATAACCTATAACTAGTATTTGCATAAATCATGCACAAGCTGGGCCATTAAACAGAGCAGAGGCAGAGTCTTATGGGTTAAGTGTGAGAATAGATAGTGGCACAGACATAAGGATTTGTAAAACCCACCAGGGTCAAGTGCAAGCGGGTGCCCAGGATTCGGGGCCAGGCAAGCAGAGTGGTCCTAGCCAGTTTCACTTCAGGCATCAGCTAATACTGCCATATTTAGAACAGTAGCTGGCCACAGAGCTACCCTATTCACGTTTAAAGGGCCTGTATTGGGGCCTACCAAAAAGCAAATTAAAATCTATTATAGTATAAATTCTACAGCTCTACATGGGCCTGAGAGGTCCAAAGTGAGAGGTGACCGGTGGAGGCTGAGGCTGGTGGTGATGAGGTGTACCTGATTTACACTGGCAATGTTTCAGATCATAAAAACCCCAACAAAACTACTAGTGCTGTCAAGCTAGAGTCACAAAAGTTGGCTTACTCTCTACAGGCTTTATTAAATACCTAATCCAATTAAATCAGTGAGAACCAAGCCAGGAAAAAGTCCTGTTGAATCTTACTTAGGTCAGTCAGTCATGGCTCTTGAGACCCGGAGGGCATAATTGGATTATCCTGTACGTAGGCAAGCTCAATGTGCAGGTGTGTCGGGGAAAAGCAATCAGGTTAGGAGCTGGTTTCAGAGAAACCGAATGCGTCTATCGGTAGAATTCACGTGTCCTGGCAGAGTAAGGTTAGCAGTATCTCAAGCCCCAGTCTCATGCCTTAAATAAGATATATGGGAGCTTTCAAACTCATTAAAGGGTGAGGAGGCGGAAACTAAATTGAATTGAGCTGTTTGGTGACAGCCAGTATTATTTCAGTTTCCAATAGTGGGATTTACTTACGGATAGATTTTAAAGTGGTCATGGTGTCAGGGTTCCCTAGGTATGGTAAGTTTACATGCTTTTAGGTTTCCCTGCAGCATTTTTATTCCCATGTAGGCATTTGGATCACTAATACTGGCACTAGTTCAGGCCAGAGCTGTATACTGAGCCATATAATAAGTGATGTCTCATTAACACACCTTAAAAACATTCTGCTCTGAAGATGGAAATGAATGCTTTCTTGGAAGTAAATGCATATGCTTATGGTAAATCCATTAGTGAGATGGGTAATTTGACCAGACGTACTGCCTGCTGTAAATATTAAATACTCTGTTTTGGTTATTAGATTTTTTAAAAAGGGTAAAATATTGAGATGAGAAAAGCACACATTGATCATTGGGGAATTTGGTCAAGAATGGATTCTTTGGGACTTCTTCAGGCTGGAAAATCAGGGAAGAGGCAGAAATGATATCAGTGTCAGAAGAGTCAGTAATTTAATGGCCAACAGGAAAATAAAGTCATGTTTCTGTCATTTTAAATGAGCCTGGAAGAGGCCTTTGTGATTATTTTACCCAACGCTTACCTTACGGGCCTCAGTAGCAAGAGCTTTGCTCGAGGTCCTGGTGAGCATATTGGAACCAGACTCCCCTGTTGAGCCTAATGTTCTATCTACTGTACTGCAGACTTTCCTTGATTTTCTTATTCTTTGTTTTTGAGAGATCCCTTTTTCAAATAATAAACATACAGTGACCGCTTACAGAAAGCTTAGAGCCTTCCAGGCACTGAAGGTATGAAGTGCATTCTTCTGTCTGTTGTGCTGACCAGACAGCTGAGCAATGAGATGTTCACTTACCTGCCCAAGGTCGCACAGATGGGAAGTGGTACACAGTGGGGGTTTCAGGGCATTGGTGTCCCCCTGGCTCTAGAGAGTAAATGTCCAGCATTACACAAATGTGCAGAGTGTCATCAAATCCAGCAAAAAGGGGACATGAAATGATACATAGATTTAAATATATTTTTTAATGAAAAATGCTGTATTCTAGAATTTCCCAGGGGAAATAGAATCATGCAATAAAAAATAAAAAACAACAGATCCTATTATGACTTACAACCCTGGAATTGTTAGCCTTTTATTAGGAGTAGTTTACCACATTGTTTAGAGTCCCTCACTTTGTTTGAATCGCACTGGGAGTGGTAAAAAAAAAATCCCCATCTTTTGGGCAGGGAAGTACTGATGAGTTCTTTTAAAGTACAAATTGTACTGACTCTAAGAGGAGCTGTGACTTTTAAACTTCAGAACTAAATTGACTGAAAGAGTAGCCAAGCAAATTTTTAAAACATGGTTGAAGAGTGTATGAATAGCTTATACAGAAGGAAGAAAATATCACAAGGGAATAAATGCACATCATTTTTAGCCTAATTATCTAAAGTGGCATGTAATAAAGTATACTTTTTTGACTTTACAAATGTCACAGTAACTTTTAATGTTAATACTAATTTTCTCCATCCTCAAATCCCTTTTGGGGAAAACGATGTATGGAACAATTTTGTACATAAATGGGGAATGTGAGAAATGATTTTCTAAAGTTCAAGCTTGTATGTGTCATTAGAAACAGGAAATGTGCTCAGAATATCCAAGTAATGTAGGAAATGTAGGGGGCCAAAACATCTAGGTTCCTTAATTCTTTATGATGACTAAAAAGCTGAAAGGGGGTCTCATGTTGAGCATGGGGACCATTAAGCATACAGCAGACAGAAGTCTTTTCCAGCTAATATTAAACTAGAATTACAGACTGCCTCGTTTTGTGGTTACGGTCACAAAGCTGGGTTTTTGTTTGCTTGCTTTATTATTGTTGTTTTGTTTATTTGTTTATTGTGCCGTTCTTATACATTTCCAGAGTGTTCTTTTCTAAATTTAAAATCAGGTAAGATTCCAGTATAGCTGAAAGGAAAAGCAAAAGAGCACATTTTTACAATTTTACAATTTCACAAATCACTGAAGCATTATCACCTGTACCCCTTACTGCCTCCGAGTACCTATTTTCTCTCTATTCACGATATCAGCTTGAAGCCTGAGTGGCAATGAACTTCTCAAAATTTATGGTAATTGCAGGAGTGGCAGTAAGGATTCTGAGAGCCTAAGGCAGATAAATGGATGTGTGTGGTGGGGTGGATAAATATGTGGTCATCAAAAGGGAGGAAGAAAACAGGGCACCCTGGGCTCCCTATCAGCGAGGGCCGAGTTAAGGAAATAGAAAGGGAGCTAGGTATTTCAAAATGGCAGGGGGGACTTTGTATAGGAACTTTGTGGCAAACTTCTGGAAGGGCTGGAGGAATGAAAAGAGAGAAAAAGAGGGAAACTGGAGGAGCAGAAAGGAGGAAGGGGCGATACTCCGAGATGCAGAAACCCTGCACACCCCTAGGCTGGAGCTCACGGAGCTGTCCCTGTGGCCCCACAGAGGTGGCTGCCACTGCAGGGCTCTGGGATTCTCTGTCACCCCGGTCACCCGGGTCACCCCGGTCACCCTGGTCACCCCGTGCTGCTGCAACAGCCGCCAACAACTGCTCTTGGTGGTGGTGTCTACAACCGCTCTTCCTCTCACCTTCTCCTCTGGCGGTGCTGCCCATGAGCAGGCCCTACACAGGAAGCCAGACAGAGAGAGGGGCCTGCGGAATGGAGATTCAGCCTTTCCAACCCAGCTGTTCTGGGCAGAGTATGGAAGGGCAGGTGAGTGGCTGTACTTGCACTTGCAATCAACTACAAAATCACCATCAACCTGAATCCAAAATCATCAGCATGCCAAGAGTTCTGAGAAATACTAGCATCACTTTTAAATTTTGTTTGCGTGTCTGCTTAAGGACATTTCCATCCACAGTCTATTGCAGGGCTCGGCAAACTTTGTAAAGGTCCAGATAGTAAATATTTCGGGCTTATGGTCTATATAGTCTCTGCAGAAACTACAACCTCTGTTATTGTTGCATGAAAGCAGCCGTAGACAATACAAAAATGAGCAGAGCTGTATTCCAGTAAAACATTACTTTAAAGACAGGAGACTGGTAGGCAGGTCATAGTTTGTGGATGCCTGACTTATCGAATAACAGAGACCTAGTGCCTGAAAAAACTGTGTGATGATCTGAAAAATATGAACCTATTGTGAGCATAACTTAAATGCTGCATTAACTTTGACTTAATTTGCAAATCTTTCTTTTCTTTTTTTTTTAAGATTTTATTTATTTATTTGACAGAGAGAGAAGCAGCGAGAGAGGGAACACAAGCAGGGGGGAGTGGGAGAGGGAGAAGCAGACTCCCCACCGATCAGGGAGCCCGATGCGGGGCTCGATCCCAGGACCCTGAGATCATGACCTGACCTGAAGGCAGACGCTTAACAACTGAGCCACACAGGTGTCCCAAATTTGCAAATCTTTCTTTGAAGAATGCATGTATTACAAATATGAAAAAAATCTATATAAGTCCCATTTTATATTGTCAATGATTTCAAAATACTTAGGAGGTATAATTCTTTTATTTCATTGGCAAATAGACAGTTAAATTCAGACCAGAAGAAATTTTGTCTCAGATGCCTTTATAAAAGTAGCTCAGAGCCTGTTATAGAAAAAGGAGTCCAATGAATAAAATCCAAAATATATCTGTCTGGATGGCAGAAGATTCAACTCTTTAAGTAAAGTACCCGCTAGGGACCACTTTAATTGTTGGCATACCTGGCAAATTCTGGGTTTAAAAGTAGAATAGCTTTCATTTAAAGAAACTTGTTTCCAAGTCAGTATTGGGTGTGTTCCCTTATTTCTTAATCCTTTCTGGAGCATGCAAGCTAAACTAATCATTATTCAAATTCTGAATATTACTGGAGGTAGGTATTTATGATATAGACTTAATGCCCTGGAAGAAGAGTAAGACTTCATATTCTTGCAACCTCAGACACCTTTATTTTAGCAAAGACAGTATATTAGATAATGTCTAATGCATACATTTTTAGCATTTTCATTTGATATTTTAATTTGAATACTTAGTAAAACATTAAATAGAATTACCAAATTACCAAATGATTCAGCAGTCCCACTTCTGAGTATATATCTGAAAGAATTAAAATCAGGATCTTGGAGAGGTATCTTCACTCAGATGTTCATTGAAGCATTATTCACAATAGCCAAGATATGGAAACAAGTTAAATGTCCATTGGTGGATGAACGGATAAAGAAAATATGGTATATACATGCAATGGGATATGATTCAGCCTTAAAAAAAACAAGAAAATCCTGCCCTGTATGACAATATGGATGAACCTGAAGGACATTGTACTAAATGAAATAAGCCAGTCACAGAAGGACAAATACTATATGATTCCATTCATATGAGGTATTGAAAATAGTCAAACTTAACAGAAGCAAAGAATAGAACGGTAGTTGCCAGGGCCTAGGGAGGAGGGAAATGGGAAGTTGTAGTTCAATAGGTAGAAAGTTTCAGTTATGCAAGATGAGTAAGTTCTAGCAAACTGCCATACAACACTGTGTCTGTAGTTAACAATATTGCATTGTGCACTTAAACATATATTAAGAGGGTTAATCTTATGTTAAGTCTTCTTACCACCATAAAAGAATCATCAATAATGTATGTTACTAAATTCTTTGTCTAAAGTCTGTTTTGTTTTGCATAATAATTTTCTCAGACAATTTGGCCAATTTCCTGGTGAATCCTTAAAAATACAGAATAATAGGGCAGCTTTTGCTTATATAATCAGAATTCATTATATAGGAAAAATTTAAGAAATTTCCAGAGTGACATGAAATTGTCAGGCTATGACAGGCCATACTGCAGTAATAACAGTCACCAGCGAGATGCTGAGTGTGCCTGAGCCTCCATTTCTAGAAATAAAATATCTTCTTCTTTCCCAAGTGTACAGGTACTCAAGTTTACCCTTCTGATACCTTATTTTCTGTTGCAGGATTTTTCTTTCCACAATGTCCACTCTTAGAAAAACTGTCTCTTGTAGCTCTCACCATCTGTCTCAATGAGGATATTCTTGGAGAACACACTATCAGTAATGTGTACCTTTCCAAAATTTCGAGTCTTTGTGACTTATCACCAGCCTATCACCATCTAGCTGTCTTTTTTCATAGATTTCACAGTTTTCCTTCCAAAGACGAGAAGCTGTTATTTGTCTTTCTTACTATTCCTTTAATCTCAACTTACCTCTTTTGAACAATTACTCAAAAAACAAACAAACAAACAAACAAAAAACACAAAAAACCACCCACAGTTCCACAAAAGCAGGCATTCTGAATTTGTATAAAGCCCAGGAACACATCTGACCATTTGTCCAACTCCCGCAGCCTTCCTTCTACCCATATAACAAATAGACAGATAAAAATCCTTAATAGTTAGAAAGCTAGAATGCCTCCTGGTTAGTACTTGGATGGGAGAAAGCTAGAATGCCTAAAAGGCAAGCATTTTGTTTCAACTATCCGCTACAATTTAAATTAGCAAACAAAACACTTTCATGCTGAAAATTCTGCATTCAAGTTGATGGTGATTTTGCAGTTTATAAAAAGTACAGGGAAGAGTTTTTTCCTCTATGTGTTGTAGTTGAAGGCCCACATCCAAGAGGTTCTCCAAAACAAAAGAACAAGATTTTCTATAGAGACTATGAAAATCTTACCATTTAGGATGTAGAAAGCTGCTTGCAATACTTAAATGACAAAGTGTTTAGTTCTACCCATCAAGATATTTAAAATTATAAGCCAACATTTCTAGCGTATTGTGCCCAAACACACATCTACCTTGGAACATAGAATCCTCCTATTTTAATTATTCTTTCTGAAAGCAAAACACTGCTGAAAGATAAAATTCACTAGGTGAATTCATACTTCCAATGACAATTCAATTGCACTGTGCTTTTCTAGGAAGGAGTACATTGGACCCAGTTTTTAAAAAGCCCACATATACCACCTATGAATACCGATACAAGCCAGGAAGGGGATAACTTTATGACCTATGAGAGTTGACTTAGTTTCTCCATGTTAATTTTTTTAAAGATTTTATTTATTTATTTTTGCGAGAGAGAGAGAGAAAGAGCGAGCAAGTGCACACGAGTGGGGGGGGGAGGGGCAGAGGGAGAGGGAGAAGCAGACTCCCCGCTGAGCAGGGAGCCCAATGCAGGGCTGGATCCCAGGACCCTGGGCTCATGACCTGAGCCAAAGGCAGCACTTAACAGACTGAGCCTCTCAGGTGCCCTCCATGTTAATTTTTAGAAAACATTCCGTTTGTACATGTTTTCATATATTAAAAAGAACATTCCTTTTGTAAAACCCACTTGAAAATACTAAACACACAATGTCATCTTAGAAAACCATATCAGGAAATTATAATACTAAAATACTAAGTATAGTACTAAAATACTAGAAAGTTATAATGCTAAACAAAAAACTCCCTTCCTTGTATACAATTAATTAGCCAAGGCTACACGATGTTTGCGGCGTTAGTTCTTCCGAGTTGCCGTCCACTATCTGTACAGACATGTACACACACGTATACGCATACACATGCATATACATACACTAATGTATTTTTTAATATGTAGTTTTTCTTGTGCACAGTAAAGAAAATACAGCATTGCTTTTTCAGGCTGCTAGAAAAATTCAAGTAATTTCAAACTAAGGAAGGGAAATAGGTAGAATTTATTCTTGTAATATTGAGTATTTGTCCCTTCCTTATTCCTCAGAAGTGATTAATTGAAGGAGACATTTTAACCAAGGGAAAACTGCTGGAGGCTGGATCCCAGTAATAGAGGAAGGAGTAAATGAATGTCTTGTAATAATTTGAAATTCTCTGTAAGATTCATTGAGCCCCAGAGTAGTAGTTCATGTTTAATTCATATGGTTAAAGATAAATCACAGGTAGATGAAGAAACTTTTACTCTTTATGCATTGAAACCTATAAAGATAAAATAATACATTTTAAATAATAATACGATGGGGTGGTTCTACTTGGTTCTACTCTATTGAATGGAGAGTATTCCGTAGTACCAAGGTCCTGGTCTCTGGACTAGAATATAATTCCTTTAAAACCAAGTATGATTGGAGGGTAGAAAATCAGCTTCCCAAAAGGGAGGGCAAAAAATATGCCTTCTGGGTGGTTGGTAGGGCTGTGATCCAGAGAAGATATATCGTCTGGTGAGCCTGGTGTTTCTCCAGTGTAAACCATATGCTGACATGGGAAAAGTGAGGGCAATTCTCTGTGTTTATTATGGTCAGTGCCACACTGAGGTGGCTGAGCCAGTGGCCTTATCTTTGCCTTGTGATCATTAATGGTTCTTCCTCACAATTTCATGCAAGTCCAATGGGCAGGAAGAAAAATTAGCTAAGCAATTAAACCTAAGATTGATGAAAATATTTTGCTTGAGGAGTTATTGAGATAACTGATCTGTGCCCATATTAAGGGATTGAATTTAGCATAAAGCCTGCTAAAATCCCTAATGATTTTATAGTGCTAAATGCTGGTCCCCAAACCAAAAGACTATAGAATTCCTGGTAAGATATTCATTTCTATTGCTTTTTTCTCCTGAACAATGTGAACATGAAAAGATTTTAATTAAATATTATTTAAAGTTATTCTTTGTAATGTCCAAAGGAGGATCAAGTTTTTTGTAATTATTTCCATGGAATATTATTGTGTATGAGTCTTCCTTGAGTTTTTTTCTATATTGACTCTATTCTATGAATTTATAAAATTTACTTTGAAGCATTTCCTTAAGATTGCCAATTTTATCTTATTTGTATTATTTAAGGTTGCCAGTAGTATCAATAAAATAAGTAAATGGAGTGTATAAGCTTTGACATCCATTACACTAAGGAATATTTGTGACACAATCATAAGCAATGATTAACTTAGGTATCTTAGACAATTAACTGACTTAGATATCTCTGAACCCTAGTTAATCCAGAAAATATAGCTACTAACACCTGCCTTGTACAAATATGAAGAAGCAAAATATTGCACATAATATTCCTAGCTCTCAGTATGTATTCAGTAAATGACAGCCCTTATTCAAGCATCATATTTTCCCATTATAAATTTTGTTTCTCTAATATCAAAGAGATGACTCATCAAACTAATTTGCTTAGTAATGTCTGTGACAGAAATCTTTAATTTAGCTTTCTAGCAAATCCAACAAACTTTTTGTGTTATCTGAGTATTCAACAGACTGGTTGTTCATAGGCATTTCAGATACTGCATCTGCTTAAAAAAAGAGCCTATTTTACTTTAAAGAGATGATGTTGTAGGTATCCCATCCTTAAAAATATGGGTGGGGTTGGGGTGGGGGGGATGGGGCAAGGCTCTAAACGGTGAGACTCAATGTCTTGGTGGAAAATGTATCCTTGTTTTTGTCCAAAGTTAAATTCATTATCTGTAGTTTAGGTCCCATCTGCTGCCTCTCAAGGAATTTTGTTGAATTACTCTTGTTCTCTCCTGTATCTTCTCTCTTTCCCCAATTACTGTTTCTTTCTCATTTGCTTACATATTTTCTATCCTAAAAATGGACCACAAATAAACCTTGATATCTGTTCACATCTCTTCTATATTAAAATTGAACATAAATAATACACCTTACCATCTGCAGTTCCGTAAACACACACCCAACTGAGAAAATTTCTTAGATGCCAATGCACAAGGGTGAAGTTTAGCCTTTAACAAGTGTCAGAATCCCTGGAGGCCTTAAATATTGGGCCTCAACCCAGAATTTCTGATTCACAAGTTCTTAGGTGATGGTGATGCTGCCAGTCAAGGAGTCACCATGGAATGAGTCACATTAAGATATAATTAGAAATAAGAAAAATGATTTTCAACAGATCTCCATTCAAAGAGAGCACTGTATGTATGTTGGGTAGGACTTCTCTTGCATTTCCTTTTTTCTAATATAAATTATCATTGTCAGCATGTAGGTAATTTGGCTGTCCAAAATTGAAATGGCCTGATTTGAAGCATTTGCTGATTTCCATGGTGTGACTACTCTGACCATTGTTTTTTTCACACTACAAATGGGACATCAGTGAGCAAGACATTGGGAAGAGAGGCATACATTCATGTCTCTTGGAAGCAGGTTGGAGACAGATTCAGCACACCACTGATTGATATAAATATGGACATTTCTTACTGACAGAGAAGTGGTGATGGACACAGGTGAAACCCAGGTAGTCTCACCCTGCCTGTGGAATTTCCCTTCCTTATGTACCATCTATCTTTATTCTCCTCCTCCCTGCATTGACCTTTGTTCTGGTAAACCCTAGTGTGACTTTCTGTCCAAATGCCAGAAACTATGTATATATGTATAGATTATTACTTGGGGGGGATGGCTAATATCCCATTGTTTATGAAAACTTCCCAAACCAGCGTCTAAAAAAGAAGGGCTTGGTACAAAAGATTGGAGATGAGAATGGGGGCCAGACATCACTACCTTGTGAGGCTTTCACTCCCATATTTGTTTGAATAGCCCAGAATTTAACGAGCTAATGACCCCCTCATTACCAAATACTTCCAGTTCATAAACTTTCCAGATGTATTTATATATATTTTTTCACCTAATAGTTCTCTTTAAGTCCCCAAAGAGACAGGGAAATAAGGAAAACTAAAGGCAATGAGAATTGGCAGTGGTGACCATTTCTTTCTCAACCATGTGTCCTTGATCAGGGAAACAAAAGGCAAATGTGTGCCAAAGGATGGGGAGCTTGATAAATGCTTTCAGGCCTGCTTGCTGTCCCATTATTCAAACAGCAGGTGTGCTTCTTGATTATTTATCAGATCAGAGAACTAAGCCCAAAGAACGCTGAAATCATATCCCACTCACAAATTCCAGGTCTTCAGTACTAGTCAGTGTGCCCTAATTTTTTCCTGAAGTGAAAAACAGACCAGAACAACTTTAAATTATTTTAAAATACAGTTTATCAGGGGGAAAAATGAGAACAATTTTGTCTAGAAAGTTTGCAATCATTTTAATTCAAAGAACTTTGGTTTTGTTTCACATTCATTTTATGCAAAATGGAAGATGGCAGTATGTGGCAAAAAATGAGCTTCTGTTTGGAAAAGCAGAGGCCTAGCACTGGTTTGGAATTTCCCCTTGATTCTACACTTGATAATGGGTTATCTTCATGGAAAGTTTTAAAGATGGTGTTGGTACAAAGTTGAGAAGTAATTGCTGGGGGTTTACCCAGATCACTCAAAGATCTGGGTAGGACTGACTGTCAATCTTTAAAAAACAATGTGGTCAAGTCCCAGTCATATTCTGATGAAGATAAGACTACTTGTGACTAATACAGCTCTTATGCCCTGTAACTTTCTCAAGGTATATTGTGAACTGATCTTTTCTTTTGTAGCTATTTGAGGTAAAAAATCTTTTTTTTTTTTTTTTTTAAAGATTTTATTTATTTATTTGACAGAGAGAGAATGAGAGAGAGAGCACATGAGAGGGGGGAAGGTCAGAGGGAGAAGCAGACTCCCTGCCGAGCAGGGAGCCCGATGCGGGACTCGATCCAGGGACTCCAGGATCATGACCTGAGCCGAAGGCAGTCGCTTAACCAACTGAGCCACCCAGGCGCCCTGAGGTAAAAAATCTTAACAAATGCAAATAGGATTTGTCAGTTCATCACAGGATATGAAGGACTTGAGAAAAGTCATGTTTTAGTACCTCATTCCTTCAAGAACATGGAATCCCAAGGAAGAAAGTTTTGTGGTAGTAAATGATGAATAGGAAGCTAATTCCAAGAGACTCCAGAAGAAAATAATAAGTGGGAATTGACTTTAAGGAAGTGATAATGAGATCATGTATCCTGGTTAGAATCCACTGGATTTTCCCTAGCTTGTTGCATCCATAACTCTTCTCCTTCTCCATGTGTACTGTACCTAAGTTAGTAAACATTTACTAAGCCTCATTTCCTTTGTGTAGCTGTTCCTTGAGGATCTTTTTCTCTCTGTGGTGTGAATGACTGATAGAAAAGTAATATGTAAGCACACTCTCAGGAAAGTTCCCATTTCAACAGGAAATCTTTGAGAGACTCTGTTAAGATGAATGACTACAGGGGTGCCTGGGTGGCTCAGTCAGTTAAGCATCTGCCTTTGGCTCAGGTCGTAATCCCAGGGTCCTGGGATCAAGCCCCACATCGGGCTCTGCTCAGCGGGAGCCTGCTTCTCCCTCTCCCTGCCGCTCCCCTTGCTTGTACTCTCTCTCTGTCAAATAAATAAATAAAATCTTTAAAAAAATAAAAGATAAATGACTACATTTATAATAATGGAATTCCCAGATCAACGGCAGGCAGATAGGGGATTGTCTTTGGGGCAAGATTTTTGCAAAGCTCTTCAATTTGTACCACATATTTGTAATGCTGGCCTTGATTTGGACTTATAAACATCAATATAAATGCTCTGATTAAATTCAATTTGATACAAAGAAAAGAAAAGGAAGCCTCTAGAAAGTCCAACTAAAAATTTGCGCTTTTTTTTATTTGTAAAATTTAATTCAGTGTTTAACCTTTTGAGTGATTTTTTACTACATAGACTTCAAACTTATTTCCTCCAAATAATGTGCGTATATTTTAAAATGCATCTCATATCTCACTAAGTTTTATCTTTCTTCTCCACGCAAAGTTCAGATGATGTTATAATTATGTCATTTCAATTCCTATCCCAGGCCCTGGCCCATGGTGCCTTATCATGGAACCTCACTGCTGGCAGCATTTCCTGTTTCTAGAACCAGAAATAATTACCACTAATCATCACCATTTTCCGGTTCTACTTATAGTGCTGGCACCAGAGCTGAAAAACTACTGAGTCACAGGGTCCATTGGAAAAAGTTTTCTTGGGACATTTCACTAACTTACCTCTTCTGGTTTTCTTTATCTTGAATGGGCTCTTGTTTCCCAAACCATATTTTAGGTAAATTTAGTTCTCCTTCTACTGTTTTTCAGGTGTGTTGGCCTTTTCCTTCCTTACTCTTTTTTGTCTGTGAAAGTTAAATTCTTGTACTTTATTCCCTGTGAGGCATCCACTTATCAAGTCAAGTTCTGCATGAGAAACTCTTACTGACAAGTTACTCCGACATCAGTGGGACTAGAAAGCCTGACAGCAATTTCCTAGGGATCTTCTGGTTCTTCTTCTTCTTTTTGTTTTTAACCTGAAGAAAAATACATGCTCATCAATTACTTATATACTTGGACTATATGCCTCTCCAAGTATCTTTTACAGAGTAATTTTAGCTTTTAAGAGGCCTACCTAGGCTGTGGTTAGATACTCGAGATCATTTTTTGATCCCAATAAAATACTTAATGTCTTTTCCAGCCTAGCATTGTTCCCGTAACAGGATGATATTATAAAACCAGACAGATCGTCTTTAGCCCTGCCATCCCCTACCCCAGGCAGGTCCTCTTGCTCTGCTTCCTTATGCCATATGACCGAATCACCTTTATCTCAATCAAACCGTGCTTAGAATCTTGAGGATTATTTGCCTCCTTTTGCTCATCCCATTCAATCCGTGCCAGTCCAGCTGAGTGCCTCTCCACACAGGAACCCTCTTGTATCTGTGCTGTCACTTACAGTCCCTGTCATCACCATAATTTAGACTTTCACCTTCTCTTGCCGGAAATATTGTGAACTCAGCTACCTGCCTGCTCCCATCTCTCCTGCCTTCAAAATAGCCTGTACTGCACCACTGTTACAGTAACTGTCCAAAAATGTCACTCTGAGCATGTAATTCTTCCTGCATTAAAAATAACAATGTCTTAGCCTGATAATGAAAGCATCAGTTAGCCAGAGCTTAACTTTCTGATCTCTTCTCTTCCCATTGACTGACACTAGTGAAATGAACTCATGGCTTTTCCTGGAAAATGCCTTAGTGATGATGCTCTTGCATTATCCTTTTCTACGACCTTTTGACACTTTCTGCAAGGCCTGTATCAGATCACATTTGATTTATGATGTCTCTGTGGTCACCACCTCTACATCTGCACTCCTGTCACCCTCTGAGATATCCCTCGGAGAGGCTTTACAGTTGTCGGTTCAGATAGACCTAAATTCAAACCATAATTCTGCCTATTACTACTGTTATGACTTTGATCAGATTGCATATCTTCTTTGAGCCTTGTGTTTTCATTTTTAATCTGTAAAATGGAGATAATATTTTCTTTTAATATGAAGATTAAATGAAATCACCTATATATAATACATATATGAACTTGGAATATATTAAAGATTTCATACACATTGCTCTTTTTAGGTAACTCTTCCTTGGCATTAATTACCCTCTTGCTGGCATTCTGGCCATTTGAGATCTTGGTCCATCCTCTACGTAATCCTAAGAGGGCATCACTTATTTTTTGGGTCCATCAAAACAACGGTGAAATACCTAAATCAGGAGATTATGAAGAGTCCTGAAACTGATTTTTTTTTTTTTAAAGATTTTTTATTTGAGAGAGAGAGTGCAGAGATAGAGAGCGCGAGCTGGGGGGAGGGGCAGAAGCAGTTTTCCCATTGAGCAGGGAGCCTGACACAGAGCTCTATCCCAGGACTCTGGGATCATGACCTGAGCCGAAGGCAGACATTTAACCAACTAAGCCACCCAGTACTTCTGAAACTGGAATAAAGAGGAATAAAACAAGATGAATAAAGAAGTACTTCAATTCACAGGGATGAAAAGGAACTTAATTCATAACTGGAAAAAAATGGCCATATTTTCTTCCAGGCAATAATAAAAGGAGAGCTATAGAGCTATTAGTGACAAAGAGATGAAAAATAAAGGAATGTAATTATTCCATGACTACTGACCATATGGGTGTGAAATGAGATATAAAAACCACATCTTCCAGATAATCATCATGTAGACAATTTTGTTTAGGAGTGTGGGTACTTCCATTTTCTTCCGGATTCCCTGTACTTTCTCTTACCATCATTACCCATCTGGGCCTTAGGCATCAATTACATATTGCTTTATATTACTTTCTGACAGTTAAAATAAATATTAACATTGGCTTCGCAGTGAGATTACAATCACTCTGAAGACAACATACTTCTTTTTTATCTCTCATGACATCAAATACAGTCTCACATTCATTAACACAGAACATAGTCTTTGGAGACAAACAGATATGGACTCTGTTCAGGGTTCTGTCACCTAAACACTGGGTAAACTTGTACAACCATTCAGTCTTTTCATGTAGAGTAACCTCTACACGGCACATATTTGGATTATACAACTAATTTCTGTGCATTCAAAGCAACCCTCTGATTAGAATTTAGGTTTCTATCTCATTTTCCAGTTTGACTAGAGAGAAAGAATATGCTAGCCATGCTGACCTGCTTGTCTGGATCCAGGATTGCTGTAATACAGGGGATTAACACTTAAGCACCCTAGTTTTGTACATTTATCTCCTGTGAGCCTGATTCATCTAAGATGGCTTAAGAGATAAACCTCTCTTATTATACTGACAAAAGCAGATTTCTGAACCATGAAGCCCAGGACTTTGGAGTGTCGGAAATTACAAAACAAATATCACATTATGAGGCTACTTAGAGGCCCTTCCTGGAAACCACCAATCTCCTGTCAGGGCCTGTTCAAATTTCAAGTCCATTGGTAAACTGGATCTTGAAGAATTACAAAAATGAATATAGCAGAGGGTTTACCCTATAGGAGTTCACCTTCAAGTAGTTTTTAGGTTACATACCTGATAATTTTAATGTATTTTTTTTGATACTCAGAAGTAATTTAAAATGGTGCAATAAATGCCTATAGCTTTGTTGATTTAAATAACGAGAATTGAAGTAGCATTGTATATACAGAATGACTTAATATAGCTTGACTTCAAAGCTTTAGACTTTAGTAGGCAAGACAAAAATTTTCTGTGTATATCATTCTTAGCTTTATAGTCTATTTTATCTACAGAGCAAACTTGGGAGGATTTTGTGAGTTGCAATTATGAAATTCTATTGCCCTATATTTCAAAAGATGTTTAATCTTTAATAAAATTTGAAAATAATAATCCAAATAGCTCTCTGAATCTAGTATATCAATAAAGATATTTTTAAGAAGGGGCATTCAGAATTACATATTGGCAGTGGAAATCCTTATATGAATTTTGTTCTTCTTTGCTATTTTAAGAAAAGTCTTACCTTATTTTGGAGCCATAATTAGCCAAACTTTGAGTTCAGTAAGTAACTTTTTCTAGCTTCTTCAATGCCATGCGGGAATAAAGGCTGTTGTGGTATTTCCCATAATAGCATAACATATTTTTATTAGTAACAATGCCAATGAAAATAATAAGTTTTTGAGCACTTACTATGTGTCAGGTCCTACTCTAAACTCTCATAAAACATCTCATTGAATTTTCAAAGCAACCATATGAGGTAGATATTGTCTGACTGCGCACATGAAAAAACTAAAGCATAGGAATGTTAAGAATGCTAGACGATGACACATAGTAAGTGACAGCGCCCTAGAAAGGAGTTTTGCTCTTCAAGTTCATGGTACCATCTTTCACCAACTTCGACTTCTAAGTCACAAGAAAATGTACTGGTGCAGTACTGTGCTAGCTGTATCTTGTAGGAGGTAATGTAATGCAGCTTAAAAAGTGACAGATGAGTATTTCTGACCTTTGCCTAAGCTTACTTTTATAGTACCCTTATTTTCTTTCCCTGTCCAATTAATACTATCTGTACTTATAAGAAGACATTTAAAATGATGAGGTGACTTCCAAGCCAGGATTTCCCAACTATGTTCCCATATTCTTCAGGGGCTTCATGAAAGTGTCTGCGTGGCCCTCGTGATAAAGGGAGGGGAGGAGGGAAAGTCAGGGCATCAGTTCACTTTGCCCACAATTCCCTTAAACAGCTTCACTTCACTCCATTTTCAATAGTGCGATAGTACTTTATATTTCACTTGGGGTTGGGGTGGGATGGGGGGAGTACAGTTAGCTATTTTTGGAGACAGTTTGAAAATCACTTATCTAGTTGACCTGTTTTCTTACAAAGGGAGCTGAGGCGTGGAGAGTTGAAGCAATTGGCCCCAAATCTCACATCTTATCAGAGGGAGAACTCAGGTCCCCTATCTCCCAGTCCAGCCTGCTTTCCACCACCCCAGATTGTTGACCTACAGGAATACAGTACAAATGTGTTGTATTTTGACCATCAGACCCCAGATTGGCACTCTGCAGGCTCATTCTGGTGTTGCTTCTGATTCACTTAACCCTCATCTTTATTGGAACAGCAGAGCCTCCTGGAATTTGTTCTTAGATCTAACCTCTACTTGTAAAGGCCTGAAATGCTCTGCTCTGCATTCTTTGAATGAAGTTCTTGAGTTTCAATACTGAACCTACATGTAGTTTAAGAGCAAGAGTAACTCGAATATTTTATGGTAACAATTGAATTTAAAAATACAGCTAGGCAACCTGCTTCATTCAAGAAATATTTTTTGATGCCTACCGATGTGCCAGAATTGTTCTGAGCACTGAGGATATACTAGTAAGCAAAACATAAAAATCTCTGAAGATAAAAATCTCTGATGTCACTGTACTTACAGACCATAAGGGTCAGAGAGATGAATCGGAGCAGAGGGAATGGGAAATATTGGGAAGGTATGTTGCAGTTTTATGTAGGGTAATCAGGTCACCAACAAGACAATGTTTGGGTCAAGACCTGGGGGGAGGTGAAGGACCAAGGCACACAGATATCTGGGGGGAAACTGGCTCAGGGGGAGGGAAGAGCAAGTATGGCAACACTGAAGTAACAGTGTTTAGTGTATTTGAGGAGCAACCAAGAAGTTAATGTGTGTGGAGTGAAGTGAGCAGAGCAAGTTAGAACAGTAGGAGGTGACAGTAGGAGGTGACAGTAAGAGGTGACAGTAGGAGGTGACAGTAGGAGGTGACAGCAGAGAGGTAAGCGTGGAGCCATGATGTCTGATCCTAGCTTTGGAAAGATTTTGCCTTTTATTAGCTTGATTATTAAGCAAAAACTTCATGCTTACTTAACAATAGGTGTATTTATCTCTAATGAGGGCGATGGAATAGCATGGCTTATCTTTTATTTTGAGACATACCCACAGGTAAATAACTGATATGATAAAAATTTAGGAGATGCTATAATTTAACATATATATATAGCTAATTGTCTATTTTAAAGTCTAAAGATGTTGTATAGGTACAGAGTTAATAAAAACTTACCAATCCTTATGTTACTTATGTTAATAAAAAGCATAATTAGAACTCCCTTCTAAATTCAGTTAAATTTTTCATGTTTCATATTGTAAAATGCCTTTTCTTGTTATGATTTTTGTTTGTCTCTAAAACACTGGGCTCTTTTTCAACATTCTTGGTCCTTGACCACTTTTCTTCTTGGTCTTCTTCATTGATCTTCTGTGATTTTCAGCAAATTTACAAAATAGACACCCACCCAGAGAACTAAACTCTCAAAGGCACAGATTGTATATAATCTAGCACCAATATAGTTCCTTCTTTTTTTAGAATTTACATGATAATCAAGAGAAAAATTCTGTGTCAGGCAAGGCTCCTATGGCTGGGTTTGAGATCATCTTTTTCTCAGAGTGATTTGAGAAGTCCAGTAGAAGAAGAGTTCTGCCACTTTGCTACAGTTGACTATGGTCATCTTCACACAGGATATATGGACCATGGTGGCCTTTGTCTGGGCACCAGTGAAGGAGAATGGGCCTTACAGACATAGAAGAAAAGGGAAGTGAGTGGTGTCTGGAAGAAGAGGGAAGAAAGTGGTAAACAGCAGCTAACCAAATCCTCTGCCTTGGCAAATGAAGCCCATAACACATTCTGCTATGTCCTCCTACAGGGTGTTTGTTATTTAGAAGATTTTACATTTTACAGAGGAGCATGAATCTGGAGTTTGAACTGTGTGCTCTCTAACATCATCACACTAGCTAACACAGTTTAGACTTCAATTAAAAGGAGATGATCCTGAGAGAAAAAAAGATTTACAGGGAAAGGAAAGTTGTAGTGTAGTTCAGGGAAATTCCCAAAGATGTATTCATGTTACTACCTGATGGGTAAAGATATTTTCTTCTCTGACATGGAAATGGGTATTTTCAAGTTAGGAAAGGTTGTTTTTATTATTAAGAAAGAATGTACGTGTGTGTGTGTGTGTGTGTGTGTGTGTGTGTGTGTGTGTGAGAGAGAGAGAGAGAGAGAGAGAGAGCTTCTTGAGTTTTAATCCTTTCTTGATTTCACTATTGTTACAAATGACTTTTATGATTCCTGCTTACAGATTAAAAGATCAACTAGTTCCAAATGGTGATTCATTCTATAAACAAGATGGGTTTATTTTTTTTTTTTTTTTTTTTTTTTTTTTAAAGATTTTTTATTTATTTATTTGAGAGAGAGAATGAGAGACAGAGAGCATGAGAGGGAGGAGGGTCAGAGGGAGAAGCAGACTCCCTGCAGAGCAGGGAGCCCGATGCGGGACTCGATCCCGGGACTCCAGGATCATGACCTGAGCCGAAGGCAAGTTGCTTAACCAACTGAGCCACCCAGGCGCCCCCAAGATGGGTTTGTTTATCTCAAGTAGCCAGTTATGCTCAAAAGCCACTGTTTCATTTTGAGATGGTCTTGCTGGGTCTCCAGAAGGCAGCAGAACTGGGCGCTAATTTTGTATCCTATGTAGTCTGATTCCGAACCTCCCTTGCATTCTGGGTAATTCTGTGACCTCGTTCTTTAAAACAGGCCTGTCTTGGACACTAATAATGATATTGCAGCACATATCTAATAGTCATCTGGTGGCTGCTAGATTTTACCACTAGCCTCTTGGGTGGATAACTAGACTTCTGTTTCTTTAAATTATAACAAGAATATGAATGTAAATTGACTGAGTGCTTACTCTGTATTAGATGCCTTATACCCATGATATTTTAATAAAGGAAACTTAATAATCTTATTTTTTGGAGAAGAAACTAAGGTTTAAATATCTTGGCAACTTGCCAAATATCCCGTGGCTATCAAATAGACAGGCCAGAAAAAAAAAAAAAAAAAAAAAGGCCAGGATCTGAACCCAGTTCTATCTGATTTCAAAGCCCAAGCTCATAGTTATGGGGGAAGATTACTGTGCGTAAGGCAGGTGCTTAGTAAATGAAAATTTTCTCAAGATACTTGTTAAATTGTTCAATTCATTGCTAGAGCTGAACAGTGAGAATACATTTTGTTATCAGTTTAATACCAACAAAGACAAGGAATCTCAATGGCATATCCGTTGATTCAAAATAGAACATGGCAATGAACAAAAGAACTTTTCACTCACATTTGTAATCATGAATAAAAGGAAAATGAGGTTTTTATTCAGTTTGGTCACAGATAGGAGGCTTTGTAATAAATTAAGGACACTTCTATTTTTCTTATTTAACCATAAAAGATTTCTTAGTTCTCTGGTTAGAAAGTTATATTATAGAGGACTAAAAGGGGAATTAATGAGACACACAGCTTTGTTTGAGATGACTAATAGAATATTCTATACTTGAACCTGGTTTTCAAGTAAAAGCAGATGACATGTCACTGAAATTTAATGATACAGTTTTTCTTTTTCCATTCTATTTCTTGAGGGCACTTACTTTTAGAGTTGACTTTCTATAGTGAAGTATACATAAAGATAATTATTTTTAACAGTCAGAGGAAGAGCTTCTATTCTTTCACCCAACTTCCTGCCTCTGGAACCACAAAAGTCTAGGCTCCATTTCCCAGAGTCTAATTCAATAAATTTGTAATTTAAAAAATCTCTACTAGTGATTCCGTTAAGTGGTAAGAACCATTCTAAGAAAATCAGTTCCAGATTTCTTTTCCATGCCTCTGTAAAATCCTAAAAAATAATAATTTTCAATTCCTTAAAAATTCATTCTATTTTTTTATCTTCGCTTTATTCCTGAGCTCTGCATGTAGACCATGGACAAATCTCCACACTAGTTTCCCTAGAGTTGAACAGGATGGGGATGAATGATAGTCTTTATTTTCTAGGACTTCTCAGTTCTTAGCATTTCAGGAACACTCAAGTCCTGCAGAATCCCTTTTATCCATATATCAGATATATAGGAAGTATTTTTAAAGCCATTTCTATAATCACAAGTCCAGGGGCTTTGGTGTGTGTGTGTGTTTTTGTGTGTTAGTTTCTTGGGGCTGGCACAGCAAAATATAACCATCTTGGTGGCTTAAAATGACAGAAATCTATTCTCTCATAGTTCCGGAAGCCAAAAGCCAGAAATCAAGGTGTTGGCAGAGCCTTACCACATATAGGGTCTCTGGGGAAGAACCAAGTCCTGCCTCTTCTAGCTTCTCGTGGATGCTCACCATTTCCTGGCTTGTGGATGTATCGCTACAATCTCAACTCCATCTTTATGTTGCCTTCTCTGCTGTATTTAATCTGCCTCTGTGCCTCTCTTATAAGGATACTTGTTTTGGCCTTTAGGGCCCTCCTGGATAATCCAGGATAAGTTCCTTATCTCAAGATCCTTAATCACATCTCTTGCCATATAAAGTAATATTTACTACTTTGTCACATAATATTCATAGGTTCCAGGGATTAGGAAGTAAATATTTCTTTGAGAAACCGGTTTTTCAGCTTACCACACTCTTGGGATCAGATGGCTCACTTAGAGAGTTTGAGTGACTATATTTCTCTTCAAATTTCTGTGTAGGTGAAATTAACCATATTTCATAAAAGGTAAAAACCTGGATTGAGCCTATGATATTAATATGGAAAAATAAAATAAGTTTGGTTTCTTTACATTTTCACTGAGTTCATTGTACTTTGTCACCTATATTTGCATATAATTGTATAAATACATCATTCATTCATTTTAGAAAACATCTATAGAGCACTGACTATGCTCTATAGACATGATGCTTGTCCCTGGGATGCAGAATTAAATAAGGTATGGTTCTTTCTAATGATTAGCCTATAATCTAGACAAGAAGATAGTTGTATCATCAGTTCATTCAACTTCCAAGTGCGACTGTATACATCTATAGCTAGGTCATGGATTCTGTATTGTAATCCATACTACCACTCTTGTAGTTTCATATTGCTTATTCCCATTTTAGAGAGAAGAGAACCAAAAACAGATATTAGCTGAAGACTATGCACATAATAGGAGGTAGATCTTGGGTTTAAACTCTAGCATTCTGATTTTCGAGCTCAAGCTATCAAACACTGCCTATACCACATTGATTATTGATAGAATTATTCTATAATGGTGTTTTTTTGAGTGAACATTTTCCTTTTCTAAGTGTGATACAATTATTTTCTTCTAGGTATGCTCGGACTTCTCTGTGTGGCTTGATCTTTTCTGATGTTTGCCTCTTGGGTGTTAGGGTTTGTGAAAGTTCTATTGTGACTTGGATTATATGAGTTTGCCTTCATCCAGGAGCTAAGATAAAAAAGAGTTTGGAGGTACTGCATCCTACTAGAGATACCTTTCTGTATTTCCCTTTAATTTAGATGTAAAAATTGGTAACAGAGATGGTAAGAAATCATGCTTTTGTAAATGTAGCCTACAGATGCACCAGTCATAAGGAAACTCCTGCATAGTTGGTAATAACACATGGATTCCCACATGGTTTGTCCTACAGGTTCCGAGAGAACATTTAAGAGAGTGCTGTCTTCGGCATCTGAGAGGGTAACCCTTCAATTTTCATTTTCACAATCTTGATCCGTCTGCCTAAATAATAGCTGCATTTTCTTTGGATAACTGATACCATGAGAGGTCTTTTCTTCTACAGACACTTGTTATAACAGAGAATATCCTTTATATCTCTTCCTATCCACCAAATTGTATTGATTGTTCATCAAATAGTTTTAGCAAGTATCAGATGACAAAAGAAAAGATGGTGGATTTGTTGTAAAGGAATTTCCCAATACACCTCCAAATGGATTAGTAACGTCACTAAGAGGTAGATTGTAGTAACAGTCAAGAAAATGGTTCCGTGGTGCTAGCAGCAACTATTAACTCTTCACTGTGGTTTTACTCAAGCCTGGGCCAAGTATGCATTTTAGGAGGGACACAGTTAGTGGTGGGCCCCCCTTCCTTAACTCATTCCAGCCTCTAGTGACAGTTTGCACATTGGAAGCATCAGCTTGGATGATGCTGTGGTGGTAACTTTTTGTTTTCTCAGCTGGTTCTACTTGAAGTTGTCATATCCGGAGTAACAATATTTTGTGGATCTCCTAATAAAAATGTCAAAGAACTAACAACTATGCAATTTGGCTAATCATCGGGGAGCGCAGGGTGTTGCTTTTACCTCACTAAGTATTTTAATTGTGATTGGAAATAGTAAATAACTCAGTTACAACTCCCTTCTTCAAATTATGTTTTCAGATTTCCAGTCTGTGCTACTCTCAAAAAGCTTTCAGCACCTTGTTTCATGTGGTCTGACAGGGAGGGCTGGCTGGAATTCTAATTTCTTGCGTTTGTGAAAGCAATTCCCTTTCGATTAGATACAGAAATGAAAGTGTGATCTGGTGTCATTAATATATATTACTGCAATGTAAGTAACTGTTCCACAAGTGTTACTACTAAATTCTCACTGAATATTTTTCTAGAACAATGCCTACCCTCTTTCAAGAATAAAATGGTCTGGATTTTGGAACTTTTACTTTGGAAAATCCTATTCCCTGATGTCTATTATGAAACTTCCTCTCCAATCCCATAAGGATCTATCCTGGCTAAAATTCTAGTCTCCCTCTTCATCCTTGTCATTCATTCAGGAATGGAAAACTTTTTCTCCCTTTCTTAATGTCTCCAGCTTCCTTTCTATTTTTATTGTTATCTCTTTCTCCCTCCCTCTTTCTCTCCCTCCCCTTCCCACCCCACCACACCAAGCGAGCATGTTCTCAAGCAGAATGTGCTGTTTTTGTCTATTTCTAGTTATCAAACAGGAAACCACATTTGGATAAGTCCTAACCTATTTGAACCCTTCTGTCTGGAAGGTTCGTGGTTATCTCAAACTTCTATGGCTGCCACTGGGGAGTAAATTGAAAATGGGTTGGGAGGTAGAGCTTATTTTCTACTCCAGCATTATAAGAAAACATGGTTGCTGTTACAGTTTGATTCCTTGTTTAGATCCTTGGGTGTATCTTTCAGTAGTTGGAACTCAAGAGGTAACGGGTGAAAAATGAGGTTTCTCTAACCTCCAGTCTACAGAAGCAGTACACTTGGAAGTGGCTGCCTGAAGAATGATTCAGGAGCTGGCTATTAATCTGCCTGGTAGAGGGTTTAGACGTGGTTTATAAACAAAAATCAATCAATCAAAAGAATGTCCCTGAGTATGTCATCCATACAGCTGTTTGTGGATAAGCACTTCTTTCTCAGTATAAAACTTCATAGACTGGAAGAGAGATTTCCCCTTGTTTATTTTAATGTGAAAATATGCAATCTCCTGTTGATCAAAATGTATGCCACCTTCCATTGTCAGCTACAACTGTGGCAATTCAACCAAGTGGTTAATATACTGGTAAAACATCCATGTCTTCCTTATTTTTCATTCCTGCTTTCTCTGTGCATGTCTGTGTTTGCCTTTTAAATGTAAATAAGAAAATTTCTTTTCCCAGAGTGGTTAGCTTTAAACCTTAGACTATTTAATTATCTTTTACTGACCAGATGTCTCTACAATTCATTTAGGTGTAGCTATCAATTGTCAATGTTCTTAACAATCTTACCTGGTTTATTCTGACATTATCTCCATATCTTTTCAAGAGGAAAAAGTGACTTTAAGCTATAAATCCAGACATATCAATAGGTTATTAGTTTGGTCTGTTTGATGCAAAGCCTCTTACTTCATGGTTAATTCTTTTGCACGCAATCAAATCTCTTCTGAACAAATTTGGAAAAGAAGGCAGTGACAATTTAGGGGTAGAATCTATGGCTGGTAGTCATCCAATGATTGGGAATGAAAATCGATGGTGGTAATGTTTCTGCTAGAGTTTGTTTGCCAAATGGAAATGGAAATGATTATCCTGTGTTAGTTGTATCTACAAGGTCTCTCATCCATTTTACTTCTCCATTCCATAATGTGTTTTAAATGATCTCCTAGGAATTGATTGGGACATGATATTTTTCCTCTATTTCAAAATCTGTTTTTTTCTCTAGGGTAGCATTTTAGCCATGTCCTTTTTTTCTTTTTTTCTTTTTTACACAGTAATAGTAGCAATTATAGCAGTACATATTGTTATCAGCACCTTTGGTAGTTTTGCTGTTCAAAAAACTTGCTTCTCTTCCCTAGAAGGATTATATTTTAGGGTTCTTCTTTGCAGGACGATTTTATTTTTCTGTCCTCTTGAATTCATGCTTGCTCTGGACAGTAAATTGTGAGTAGAATTGATGTGGGATATTTCTGACCAAAAGTTTTCTGAATCAGCTCATACCTGCCATGCTCTTTTCCCCCTACCAGGTCCTGGATAGAGGCTGCCCTCAGGCTGTGTGAGCAGGAGATAAACTGTTGTAAGGCAGTGACATCCTTCGAGTTTGTTACTTTAGAAAACTGTAGACTAAGCTGATTAATAAAACCCTTTTGACTTAGCAGTTACACCCCCGAGAGTGTATTCTCAGTGATAACGTTACAAGTAAATAAACATACAGGATTAGAGATGTTCATCACATTGTTGTAAAAATATCAAAAAATTAGAAGCAAAGCACATCAGCAGTGATTTCAATTAAATAATGGCATATCCATATGATGGAAAACCATGCAGTCATTAAAACTTGGTGATATATATTTGCATATACATATATACTTTTGTATAATTATATATGTACATATCTATACCTGTATCTGTATAGTATTATCATGGAAGGATATCTAAAATACATTGCTAAGTAAAAAATGGGCTTGTAAAAGGATATATCATGAAGGGTTCTATTTAAGCAAAATGGTATTCATCAAAAGTATATATACTGAGTCACAAAAAATATTTATAGGAGTGGAATCATTATAATAAACATCAAAGACAGGCCAAAAAGAGAAGAGAAGTCATAAAGTTGTGTTGGGAAAACTTATGGGCATACGTAGAATAAGATAGATGCTGTGCTCTTTAACTTTTGCACAACATAGGGAAGGCACAGAAGAGCTAGGCTGTTAGTCGTCAGTGCTCTTTCTTCCTCTCCTACTCACTGCTTTCGTGAATATAAGCTGTAGATGCAATTTGGGTGCAATACATCCTTAAACATGAGCCTAAAGGTCAATAAACTGAATGTTGAAGCTAAAAATCAGCTCTGGGGTAATTCATGATTTAAATCAGAGTGTAACAAAATAAATATCGCTCAAAGGCTTTACTATCCACAAAACAGCAAAATTCTCTTATTTCCTCATTATTGTTTATTGTTTACTTGTTTTCTTTTTATTCTTTACTTACTTACTATACTCCCAAATTCTAAAATTAGGATGACAAAAGTTACTCAGTAAAACACTTATTGGGTGAATTACTGATCTGACTTCTTCTAAAGCTTGTATTTCTTTCTTTATACTTATCAAAATCTTCTCATAAACACCTACTTCTGAATTCGATGACTCAATTTCTTTCTTTCTTCTTTTATTTTTTTTAAAAGATTTTATTTATTTATTTGACAGAGAGACACAGCAAAGAGGGAACACAAGCAGGGGGAGTGGGAGAGGGAGAAGCAGGCTCCCCGCAGAGCGGGGAGCCTGATGTGGGGCTCGATCCCAGGACACCGGGATCATGACCTGAGCAGAAGGCAGATGCTTAACGACTGAGCCACCCAGGCGCCCCTCGATGACTTAATTTCTGATCACGTATACCACGACATGGGACCATGTGGTTGGTTAACTAGAGGGCTTGGTCCCATGGCATGTACTTATCCTGAGCCTGTTTGCCCTTAGATCTTTCCTTCTTTGGTTCTCTTCTGTATGGCAGGAAAACTGAACCTTCAGGCTGTAATTTCCAGGCTCACATAATGGCTGGCTTTTCCCTGGGATTGGCCTAAAGGAGGAGGCACCCATAGAATATTTGAGGGTGAACAAAGGAAAAAAATCAGGAAACTCTTTTCCCTCCTGTTTCACCTGGGCAGCATTTTGCTGTGTAGCTCTGACTCCAGCTTCTTTGGATTAGGGCCACTGGGTTCCAGATTCCACTGAGTGATTGTGGCTCTAGGGTTCAAATAACGTCACCTTTTCACATGAAGCCTCCAGCCTAGGGATTTTGATGGCTTCCTTCTGTTGTTAATCTCTGGGTAACCTCAGTCTTCCTTTATCTGTGTAACCAATCCCCTGTTTTAAATATCTTCCATTATGAGTAATTAGTCTCGTTTTTTCCTGTTTGGAGCTCAACATTAAAAGTCAGTTATCAGTTATTTAGTTTGAAGTATGATTTGCTGTTATAATGAGGGAGAAATGAGATTTGATTTATTGTATTTTTTTTAAATTTTAAAGACATCTTCTATAATAAAAATCAAACTGTAAAGGAATACTTTCTCAGGGAGTCAGTGTGGTCATAGTAATTATACTTAACACGATTCTGAATAAGTAGAACTGCTTTGTGTATGCAAAACCATGGTCTTCTTTCTAAAGATGTCATTGGTGCTGTGGACATGATTTATTACATTTGAAATAGAGATGACACTTTCCAGTGGTATGTGGGGAAAAAAAAAAGCAGAGGCCAGCTTAGGGAAGACCTTTAGTTCTGTGTGTGTGTGTACCTTGCAAATCTATGAAGGGTCTCGGATTCTCACTGATCACCATCCTGGCCCTCAGCTCTCCTTTTCTCCACTTGGAAAGATGAGAACTGCAGTTCAAGACCATATACTCCAGGTCACATCTCTGTCTTTAGCCACACATCTGAAAGACTTTATTTCCACATTTTATTCCTGTAGTCCTTGAACTTCAGATTGTAATTAATATGTTCTCTGAAAAAGAGGTGAACATGAGCAGGCTTGAGATGTGCCCTATCTCTGTACACAGTTGACACATACTTCATATGATGATCTTTCCTTCAAAGTTGTAATAATGTGTATCAGGCAAGAGTAATGAAATAAAACACTACTTAACACTTGGAAAGGCAATGTTGTATAATGGTTAAGAACTTGGGCATGTGGATTTGGATTCCTACTTTGCTCTTTAACTAGTTCTGAGAACTTATATAAGTTTCTTCAAATCACTAAATCTTTATTTTGTCATCTTTAAAATAGAAATGAAAAGATTTACAATACCTAAGAGGCATTTTTGAGGATTAAATCAAATGTTACATGAGTAATTTAGAGTAGTACCTGAAATATTGGAACATAGTAAACACTTAAGACATGTAAGCTATGATGATGACAATCATGATGATGATCATGATGATCATGATGATGGTGGTGGTGGTGATGGTGATGCCCATATAACAGTCTAATAAGATTAAAAATAGTTAGGTATGGCCTGGTATATTTTAAGTTCTTTGCAGAACTGGCATATAATTATCAGCATATTTCTATATATGAGTTTTTATGTACTTATCTTGTTTATATAATGACATCCACAGAATACTTAGGACCCTTTCAGAAAAAAAGATTATAACCAAATAAGATCCTATTTCTCTTGTTTTTCTGAAGTCAAGTAGAAATCTACTGAAGGACCTGGAAAACAATAGAGCCAGTGCAGTGCTACTCAAAAGGTTCAAACCAACCTCTCAATGCAACACAGACACTCCCTTGTATATTCACAGCGTTCTTCTGGGTGTAATACAATGCAGGACAGTCACATACAGTCATAAGGAGCCTCTTCACTAAGTGGCCTTATAGTAAAATACAAGAAAATTGGCAGTTTCTTTCCAATTAAAGATACATTTCCCACCTTCTCCTTAATGCTCTTCAAATTCTATCTGATTTGAAGATCTTACCCAAAGATCTTACATTTTCCAAGTCCAATCTGACTTAAATTCATATATTCTGACATCTTACCCTACTGGCCTCTCTTTCCTCATCTCTTTTATAATTTCAACCTCCTTTTCCTGACTTCCTGAAATTTGAATAATGTAGTTTCCTAAGGTTCTCTCTAAGACTTCATCACTTACCACTCCATGTTTTCTTTCTTCAGCTGATCTAAGGTAGCCACACCATAGTCACCTCTGCATGGACAACTCGAGTTTATATATTTTAACCCAACTTCTGAACTCTGGCCTATATATTCCACTAATAACATTTATATCAGTATACTTTCTAGGTATTTCAAAATGAACAAGCCCTAAATGATATTTGTTATCTTACCAACTCTAAATTTTTTTTTTATTATTTCTTATCTCACTGAATAGTAGCAAAATCTACAAGTTCTACAAGTCAGAAAACTCATTGTGTTATTCTCCTTACTCTGCTATCTAAATAATCATGACATCTTATTGACATTATACTGATACTTCCCAAATATTTTATCAGTTCATCTACTTCCTTCTCTACTGCCATCATGCTGGTCAAAGTTACCATCATCTTTCCTTAACAACCCACTTGTGGTCTCCTTCTATGTGTTCTCACCCTTTTTGGCCCAACTTTCACATAGCAACCAGACATCTTTTTTTTTTTTTCTTAACTTCTTATTTTTAAGTAATTATTGTTTCACAGGAACTTGTAAACAAAGGTACAGAATAAGTCCTGTGCATCCTTCCCTCTGCCTCCACCAAGGCTAGCACCTTATACAACTACAGCATAATATTACCAACAAGAAATTGACATTGAGGGGCGCCTGGGTGACTCAGTTGGTTAAGCATCTACCTTCCACTCCGGTCATGATCCTGGAGTCCAGGGATTGAGCTCCATGTTGGGCTCCCTGCTCAGTGGAGAGCCTGCTTTTCCCTCTGCCCCTCACCCCACTCATGCTCTCTCTCTCGCTCTCAAATAAATACATAAAATCTTTTAAAAAAAGAAATTGACATTAATATAATCCATAAAATTAATTCAGATTTCACCATTATTCATGCATTTACATGCATATGTGTATGTAGCTCTATGCAATTTTATCACCTATATAGCTTTATGTAACCACCACCACAATGAAAATACTAGACTGCACAATCACAAGACTCCCTCACATTACCTCTTTATAACCCTACCCATCCCCTCCTTTGTATCTAATCCCTAAGAACCACTAACATGTTCTCCACAGAACCTTGCCAGCATCTTGATCTTGGATTTCTAGCCTTTAGCACTGTGAGAAACAAATGTCTATTGTTTAAGCCACTCAGTCTATGGTATTTTGTTATAGCGACCTGATCAAACTAATACAGGCTCCCTACTCAATCCCTGCTGGTGTCACCTACAGGTATAGAGGGTACCTTTCTGGGCCACCTGATATCACTGGTCCAGGTTCTGCTAGGAGACAGAAGAGCAGAAGCCAGTGGCCTGGCCCTCCTATGATCCTGGGTGCAGGACAGGCAGACACAGGCTTCTGCTGATCCTGCCCCTTCCAAGGACAGAACTGCCACTGGAAACTGGGTGTACAGTGAGGACTGGGATGGTTGAGGCTTCCTGCCATTCCTGCTGCCAGTGGATCAGATCACTGCCAGGTCCGGATTGCAGAGCAAGGGATGGGACTCTCCCCCTAGGTCTCATTATGCTTTCCTTTTCCCAGTCCTTGACCAGGAAGAAAAGCTTGTCTTTTTGTTTGTTTGTTTTGCCTATGCCTATTGGTGGTTCTGGGTTTTACACCTCTCCTGTATCCAGTCTGAGAGCATTTGGAAGATAAAAAGAAAACCTAGGAAATTTCATCATATAGTCATTCCTCATGTCCTGAGGTTTCTAACGGTCTGCCTTCTTCCATCCTTCCCAGCCTCCCTTCCCAGTGCTAGTGGCACTCTTTCAGCTTACTTTCGGAGTCTTTTTTATCATCGTCCAATGGACACATTCCTGGGTATTTCGTTGCATTTATAGAGGAGCACAGGAGAACTTATTATTCTACACCTTCTTTTTCCAAACAGGACAGGATAATCTTTCAAGAAAGTAAATCTGTTTTGATTGCTCTACCCCTTTATTAGCATCTTTATAGGCCATTGATAGGCTTTCTGCATTCCAGTGACTTGGTCTTTTTTCAGATTCTTGAATATTCTATATTCCATTTCTACCTAGATACTTTCCATTGTTCTTCTCTCTGCTCAGGATCATTTTTCTTCTCAATTCACAATCCCTCACCTTCTATTCTCGGGACCCCTTGACTATCTGTTAATTCCTATTCATCTTTTAGAATTCAGCTCAAATATCATTTCATCATCAATGAGGTCTTCTCTGACTCCTCATACCAGATCAGATCCTCTTGTTATACAGTGTCATAGCCACTCTGTTTCTCCCCCATGTTCATTCATTACAATTATAATTAAACAAATGATTGCATAATTGATTGTTTAGTATCTCTATCCATTGCTCGAATGCAAACTCGTAGGTCCTGGATCTATCTTGTTCATCACTGCTCCCATTTTCTGTATCTGAACACTTAAAATTTTTTCATTTCTTAAATTTTTAAAATTCAGCATGTATCTGGAATTTTCCATTTTCAAAAAGCTTTGCAGTCATTAATTAGTTAATTATCAAACAGTCTTGACAGTTAAAAAGAATTAAAAATTACATAGTACTTAGGATGCAGTTGCCCTCTTCTCAAAGCTCGGTCTGAAGAAATTCCTCCCACCTACAAGGAGGAGTTCATAGTAAATGTATCTCTTTTCTTTTTTCATGGAAGGTCAATAACTTAGTACTAAAGAGTAACATTCACTACTTTCTTCCACAATTATTTACTCCAATCAGATCAGGCATGGAGCAAGATCCTGGAGAGACAGTGGTGCACAAGGTGGACCACAGTCTTTTGATGTAATGTAGAGTTGGGAAATACAGAGATTTTCTGCATTGAGAAACCATGAATACCAACAGCTATGTGCTTTCTTACTTGAGAATTGGTTTTAGTTTCTAACATTTTTAATTTTTACACAACTAAAAGAAACAGAAAAATTATTTGTCTAACAACAACAGAGTTAAGAAAAAAGCAGCGTGTTGGAAGAATAATGTTGAGATGTGCATAGGCCAGTAATTTTCCTTAAATCTGTAGGGGATTTGGTGCATTCTGTTTGGATTAGTTACTTAATAATACAGGAAGAGAATCTCAAGCAACGATGTGTTGCACAATGTTATTCAGGAAACCCTACGTAAAAAGTAATGCCACCACCAATGTAAAGTTGCTTTTATTTCCTTCGCAGAGTTTATAAACTGAATTTTTGTTCCAGTAAATACACTGCAACAGTAGTTGTAAGTAGAGAGGAAGTGATAGTTCCCTAGCATTTCCTAACATTAAATAAAACAAAATTCCAAATCCTCAGAGATTGTTGCCGTCTTTCCTTCAGTAATAAATAAATTAACCTCAGTTCGCTTGTTTGCTAGCATTCCAGTGAGAAGGGTAGATTCTAACATTTCACTTTTTAAATCTTGACATTCAAAAGTTGAAATGAAGAAAATTGAAAATTGAAAAAGATGCCAATGTTCAACATATTTTCTTAGGTTGATATTTCAGATGGTAGTCTTTCTATCTTTGTTAGAATTATATTAACTGTGGTGGGTATTTCATACTGGTTGTTTTAAAGAGAAAATGATTCCATTTAAAATCATTATAATAAACTTTTGATTCTGCCATAATCTTAGATAATCCATTAACTGAAAAATGAATAATTTGATTTCTTTTATACCATTGAATTTATAGATTATGTAAATTTACAAATTAAATGAAATCAGTTAATAGTGTAAAAAATTTGTATTTAAAATTTGGTTTATTAGACTTAAGGATGATATGGAATCATATCTTCTTTTCTATCCTAAGTTCAGAGTCAGAGTCATTCAAATGGAGGTCAAAGTAGCAACTAAGCTATGTGACTTAAAGTATGACCAAAAGCAGAATTCCTCCTACCCTGATCTTAATCTAAACCTTAAGATGGTCTACTCAAGTATGATTGTTTTAAAATAGGTGCACAGATTCTTTGACATCCCTCCCTTCAAAAAGTGGAATCTAATTCCCTTGCCCTTGAGTATGGATTCAGTGACTTGCTTCTAAAAAGGAAAATATGGCAGAAGTGAAGATGCATTCCCTTTGACACTTAATCATAAATGGCATTGTCACTCTCACCTTGTTCTTTCTCTTAGACCATTCATTTTGGGGGAGGGTAGCTGTCATGTCACAAAAACCCTCAGTCTGTAGTGAGATCCACATAGTAAGGAATTGGGTCTTCCTCTCAACAGCTATGTAAGGAAGTCAGCTTGGAAGCAGAAATTCTGAGGTATCTGACTCCTGTTTAAAAGTGCATGTGTGATTTTTGGGGCCTGATTATAGACAATTATGAAAACTTTACCTGGCAGGCCTCATGGGAGAAAGCTGCCCTCTCCAGTCTAGACCTGATGTATAGTCAATACATTGCAGTCTCTGAAGGGAGTTGCAGCCAAGGATTCAGTCTCCCTGGCCATACTTTTCACATATTTGCACTCCTAGCTCTGGTAGGCACCTTCATTTCAAGGTCTTCTTATCTGAGGCCTTAGGCAGTGGTCTTTTTTAGGTGCCTTATTGGAGGGAGGAGGAGCAAACCTCAAAGACACTTTTCTCTAATCTGACTGAATACTTAGTAGTATTCCACTCCTAACTCTCCCCCTCACTTTCCCTCTAACTACAGGGTTCATAAAACTGCTGGAGTCTTTTATTTGGGACTCTCTCAATAGTTAGATGACCCCCACTTCTGCACTGGTCCACCTGACTCTTGATTCCTGTGCCATTCTGTGGGGTGGGGGTGGGGGCCGAATGGAACAAGGAGAGTCAATGCTTTCTTCAGTTTTAGCCCTTGGCTTATACTATCTCCACAACTGATCAAAGGCTCAACTCTTCCACTTATGGCTTATTGCATTAATTGACTACTCTAACCCTTGACAGCTCAGCAGTATTTCTTTCCAGCTTATTTGAGCTCCTGATAACCTCCAGGCCAAGTCAAGCCTGCAGATGACTGCAGGCCTGACCAATATCTTGACTACAATCTTATGGGAAACCTTGAAGAAAGGAAGTAATAATTAACTGAGATTTTAAAGAGACTTAGAGGGGCACCTGGGTGGCTCAGTCGTTAACCGTCTGCCTTTGGCTCAGGTCATGATCCCGGGGTCCTGGGATCGAGCCCCACATTGGGCTCACTGCTCAGCTGGAAGCCTGCTTCTCCCTCTCCCACTCCCCCCGCTTGTGTTCTCTCTCTCACTGTGTCTCTCTCTGTCAAATAAAGAAATAAAATCTTAAAAAAAAAAAATAAAGAGACTTCGAGCTAACTAGGTGAAGTATGAAAGGTGTGAATAGGTAAGAGGTGCCCCAGCCTAAGGAATAGTATGTGCTGTTCCAGAATTCCTGCCTCACAACTATGACACTTCCATAAGATAGGTGGAAAGAAAAAGCTAGGTGAGCCAAAAATGTCTTTGGAATGATGACCTAGGCACTGACTCTGATGTGCTTTCTTTTTGGAAGCAGGAAGTACACAATGAATCCAGCTTTTTGGCAGGAAGAGTCTAAAGAGAGAGAGAAAAAGGCTGAATTTTTTATGTTCAACTTCTCTCAGTCTCATCCTCAGGAGAATCATACCTTCTCTTCAGAGGGGACAGATAAGGAAACCATTCCAAAAATGGACCAGAATCAGGTCTTAGTGAAGTTATGTTTTTCCACAAGTTACAATCATCAACATCCTGGGGGAAACTTGCAGGTCATAAAATCAGCAAATATTACTATGATATTTTGGGCACCAGTGATTATGATGCTTAGCAGGGTGAAAAATGAAGTATTTGGTGATAAGATTATGGACATGGTCCTTTGTCAGGAGTAAAATGTTACACTTATTGTCGTGAGTTGACCTGTCATCTATTTAATGCCAGTTTATCTGTGGTAAATTCACTAGGAGACTAGACATGAACTTGAAGGAACAGAGAAAATTGTGAACTCCATAAAAGTACTTTGATCAAATTCTTTACATTCTCTGGTCTTCATCTGTCACAATACCACACTGAGGTTTTTATTCATTATATCCATTTAACAAATGTATATTTGGGGACTACTATGTGTTGGGTCATGTACTAGACATGGTGGACACAATGCTGAGCAAAACCAAAAGACATTATTTCTGAAATTAAAAAGCTTATAGTCTAGGGCACCTGGGTGGCTCAGTCGTTAAGCGTCTGCCTTCGGCTCAGGTCATGATCCCAGGGTCCTGGGATCGAGTCCCACATCAGGCTCCCTGTTTGGCGGGAGGCCTGCTTCTCCCTCTCCCACTCCCCCTGCTTGTGTTCCTGCTCTCGCTGTCTCTCTCTCTGTCAAATAAATAAATAAAATCTTCAAAAAAATAAATAAATAAAAAAATAAAAAGCTTATAGTCTAGTAAAAAGTCATAAATCAAATAATTACAAAAAGTAAATGTAAAATTGTATTTGTAATAATTGCTAAGGACAGATGCATGGTACTATGGTGGTGACTAATAAGGGGAATTGACTTAGGTGGGAGGTTAGGAAGACTTCTCTAAAGAAGTAATATTTGAATCTGAAAGAAAAGTAATAATAGCTAAAATCAGAAGGGTAGAGATAGTTAATTAACCTAATTAAGAACAACTGAATTAAGAACTTAACCTAATTAAGAACTTGAGGGTTGATCTAGCTTTTTCAAACATATCTTTCTGGACGGAACAAAAAGTAGATGCTAGTGATGGAAACTCATTTGTTTACGTTATTGGATTAGGATAATGACAGCTATAAAAAATCAAACTGAAAATTTCAGTGGTTTAACATAATAGAATTTTCTTTCTCAATCATGGAACAGTCCATTGAGGGTGTTATTGTTTGATTGTGGCCTTTCACCTAGTGTCTCAGGGACTCAGGATCCTTCCATCTTGAGACTCCACCATCCACTAGTATCCAGCAGGAAAAGGGAGACACAGTAAAGAAGGCACAACTGCTTCTTCTAAAAAATCCAAGCCCAGAAGTAACACACATCATTTTGCTTATAGTTTATTGGTGTGAATTAGTCATGTGATTATACCTTTATGCAAGCAGGGTGGTAGGAAATGTATTCACTTCTTGGGAAAATGCCTCTGAGCAACACCTGCCATATTCTAAAAGGGGGAAAGGGAAGATTTTTTTGTGTGTGTGTGTGACCAGCTAACTACTGATTGGTTGTTTAAATGTAATCCCAACCTTGAATTTTATCACTCTCTAGGCAGTTATGTGAAAGTTTCAAAACAACATATTGATTTTTAATTGAAAAAATAGATATATGCTATTTGGCATTTTGGAATGAGGTATGTAGGTCTTCCTGATTACAGATATCTTTATGATATTTGGTATAAGAGGAAAACATATTCCCTGGCAGGGGGAGAGACATTAGTTAGGTTTGCTTGTATTACTTGAGACATGGTGTTTCATAATTTCTCCCAAGACTTGAGTGACTAATTACATGGATGGACCCTAAATCTAATGGAAGTGAGTACAGAGAGCATTCTTAAATAAGCATGTATGGTTTCTTTTCTAACCGTAAACCTCTATTCAGTTGTAACAGGAAATTAAACAATTTGAATGTATGGAAGTTTCAGTTTGAGGTATTTTATTTTTATCATTCTTAAAAACTCATTGGTTTGTGTGAACTTTCTTATGGTAAAATTTATAATGTGAAAGTTTTTTATGGTCAAAATTTATAATGGGAAATACCACAGAAGTGCGTGTGTTCGGTAAAAGGAACTTTAGATCAGATAAGAAGGTGGGAGAACTACACATGCAGAAGAAGTTATTGCACTTTGTGCCACTCTAGCACCGGAGTGAATGGCAAATGTGACTGTAAACCCAGAAACATTGAGAGCAGGAATACTATCTGACCCATCCATTCAAGGGTGGAAAAGTGACCGGAATTCTTACTTCAGTATAAGAGTGATAAAGCACCAGGTGCTGAGATCCTGACCTGAAGTACATAAATTAGAAATGACTGCAAAATATTATATCTGTATAGTGCTGTGTAACTTTCAAAAGACCATCTGGGGTTGATATTTATCATCATTGCAACACAGCAATAAAGATAGACAGTTATAAAGTTAAGCTCTTCAGAGAAGTTAGGTATGCACAAATCCTTTGGTTAAATTGCCCTTCAGCAGTTAAGAGTGTTCCCAGCACTTGTAAACTTCCACTTGACTTTGTGTCACTTCTTGTTCTCCTACTGATTGATTGTACTTTAAGTACACCCTAGTATACTAATACTCATGAATAGTATTTTTGACTGGGTGAGCTGGACTTTTGTCTAATTGTACTGCTTTTCACCACCACAGGTTGAAGTAAATCTGGAATGCTTGCATAGTCTTGTGTCCTAGGTTTTTTTCTGGCACTTACAAGTTTTATGATCTTGATCAAATTTCTTACCTCTTTGCGTCTGCTTGTTTATCTGTAAAATAGAGATAAAGATACTTGCCCTTATCAGTGTCATGTAATGAGCATGGAGTAATTTACAAAGGTTGAGACTAATTCTTATAAATCTTAAATGTTATACAAATATAAAGCAATGTTATTATTTGTCTTCCTTTTCCTGGTTGGTTTTTATAATCCAGGCCAAGCCAGGGATAAATAGGTCTAAACCCATCTAACTGATGAGGTTGAGGCTAAGTGAAATTGGTTTTTGAGATAACAAACTTGCTTAATGATTTCCTAACTTTGACTTAAGTTGATTATCCTTTTTTGTCTGGGGTTTTCTGGGTTTTAGTACTGCAAGTCCAGCGTCCTGGCAAACCCCTCAGTTCTGAGCAAATTACAATGACCCTAATCACCTTGATTTTCTGACTGTAAGAATCCTAAACAGGAACTTTTAACCTTCTCTTATTATTAATATGAGATCATTCTTTGGCAAGAATATCTTTGTCATATTAGTGCATTTGTTTTTCAGAATATGGATTATATCAGACTTTCAACCAAAACAGTTGCTAAAGAGTATACAATACAGTTATGTGCCCATATAATGACATAGAACTTGTACAGAGATAATGTGCTCAGTTCCTTGTATTGCCAGGTAATAGGTATGATAACCTCCACTAGAGTGCTTATTACATTCAGTTGAAATTATTTAACTCTCTGTCTCCCTCATCAGAACTAAGCAGGAATCCAGGCATGTTCATCTTTGATTCTACAGCATCTGGCTGGCACATTGGAGACACCTAAGAAGTGTATGATAAACCAAAATATGGAGCTTAGAACTTGCATGGAACAGCCCTTATAAGAGTCAGTTCTTTGATGATCTATAAAATGTACAGAATAAAATCTTCATTTAAGCTTCATAAAGTTTAGTGAAGCTTAAGTGAAATAGAATGAAAATGTGAATTACTTTTGTAAACTATAAAGTGTAGTAAAATTTATGTTTGAGAAAGGATCAATATTAATATTTAATAGCCCTAACATTTCAGCTTGTCTTTCAGTCTGCCATGCTTCCTAGATTCTTGATTTGGTCTTTGAATATTAAATTTGTGCTTTTATCCAAGAGTTTATGTCATGTATCCTGTACATAAGTGACCACAGGGCAATGTGAAACAGGCTACTTGTCATGGATACAGCCACTTACAAATTAATATCATCTTACCTAAATAGAATAAGAAATATAGATGCATTTAAGTTCAGTCCAGTTTGTTTCCTGGAAGACTTTGCTCAAGAGTCATCTACATTAATATTGTGCAATAGTTGGTAAGCCAATGAAACTGCAATAAATTATGTATTTATTTCCAAAGGAATTAACTTTTCATGCAACATGATTCATAGTTGTCTCTTCAACAGTATTTCTGTTTAGAAAGGCTCGTTTAAATGTTATCACAACCAGGGTTTGATTTGGGTGGCCCATCACAGATACATTCCTATGGCAGTTCCCATGTAGTTTCTTCTTGGTTCTGAAAATCCATCAAGAGCTCAGAGCAGCTTAATCAATGTGGAAGAATGTCTGTGACTCTAGATATGTATTAATTTAGCTAAGTGATAATTTCTTGGATTATTCTGAAGATGCAACAGGTGGCTTTTCAGTTTTTTCTCCTGCAGGATGCGAATGTGTCAGGTCCCCAGGAACTGAATCCTTTCTTTTTTTCAGTGATCTAAAATTGGGCCCCAGACAAGGGAATGTATTCCATAGCCAAACCTACCCTTTGCCCTCTGGAGTTCATGCTATCTCCTTTCTGGGATACTTGGGGTGAGAACATAAAATGTTTGGAGTCCTTATCTTTAGAGCTGAATTGGACTCTTCTTTTGCATTATGGACTCTCTGAAGAAAAGAAGGATACAAGCGACCTGGAGTTAGACTGAGAGGCCTCTCAAGATCAACCTGAACTTGGAGTTGTCAAAGCTCCAGTGGAGGGTAGTAGGAATGGTGAAGGAAAGACCACTGTGGATATGGCCAGCAGAAGATAAGATATGCTGGCTTTCTAGGCCATGTTGTCAGGAAGGTGGAACTAGAGCATTCATGTATTCATTCTTTTATTCAACAAATATATATTTATTACCTGTTACATATACACTGTACGACCCAGTACAAACACTGGGTTATATTGGTGACTGTGATAGGTCTCTGTTTTCATAGAATTTGTATGTTGCTTTTTTGTGGGGGAGAATTGACAGATGGATAATAAATAGATAAAAAAAAAATAACCAGACAACAAAAACATTTGGTAATAATGTGTGCAATGCAAATAATAAAAATAGGCCAAGTGATAATGAATGTCAAGATGTCTATGCTGATTGGCTGGTTGGGAGAATCTTGCTGTGGAGGTGATGTTTACTTGAGAGCTGACTGACAAGCAAGAGCCAGCCAGACAAAAAGCCAGGACATGACATTACCCTCAGAGAGTTTGGCTAGCACAAAGGCTCTCAGACTTGGTGGTTTGGAGGAAACAAAGAAAGCCAAAATGGCTGGAACAGAGTGATGTGGTGAGTACAAGAGAGGAGACTGAAGAAAGAAAAATAGGTCAGGTTATGCAGTGCTCTCTACACCAGGGTAAGGCAGTTGCATACATGTGTGTATATATGGGGAACCATTAAGATTTAAGTAGACAATACATAAGTAAGTACTATGTTGTGCTTACAAAACCACTTTGTACTATTTTATGTCATGACTAAAATATAAGTTAAGTAAGGAGTGTGGCCCTTGAGGTCTGGCTGGAGTTGGTGGTGTCTGTTTACATGGGGTCTAGATAAGCAGGGGATTTGAATTTAAAGCTAGATTCTTCTTTTTTCTGTATTGCAGAGATTAGCTTCCTTTGTCCCACCAGCAGTGAGATACCTGATGCTGACACAGTGTGGAAGGTTGGTGCAGAACTTTTTCCTGGCTTTAGAAGAAGCTCTACTGTCTCATTACATGTGAAAGGTTGGACTCTGGTGTGCACATCAGGTAGGGTTCTGCAGTAAAGCTATACCTACAGCTCTACTTTGTTCTCCCCCAGGCATTCTCATGGATATATGGCAACCTAGCCAGTCCTTTCAGTGGATAGATAAACCAGTACCTGCTACCTCCAAATGCTTAAATCTTTTCATGAATGAGTGCTTTAGAATTAAAATAAAAAACAAAGACTCAGTGACACTTTGAACTCTTAGTGGCCTAATCATTTTTTAAACATCAACAAAATATGGTCTTTGCTTATAGGATTAAAAGATATTTAGAAAATGCTCTCAATCAGTGATTATTTCTCACCTAATGAATTAATACATATTATTGCAGGCCTAGTGAGAGAAGCCTCGCTGACCATGGTGACAGAAGAGATTCTTGGCATAAAATATTGCTGAAAGTTTTCAATTCAACTTGTGTTTTTAAATCTTTTGCAATCATTTATTTTTTTTGAAATTTTTTTATTTAAATTCATTTAGCCAACACATAGTACATCATTAGTTTCAGATGTAGTGTTCAACAATTCATCAGTTGCATACAACACCCAGTGCTCATCACATCATGTGCCCTCCTTAATGCCCATCCCAGTTACCCCATCCCCCCACCCACCTCCCCTTCAGCAGTCCTGAATTTGTTTCTCATACTTAAGAGTCTCTCATGGTTTGTCTCCCTCTCTGATGACTTCCCATTCAGTTTTCCCTCCCTTCCCTTATGGTCCTCTGCACTGTTTCTTATATTCCAAATATGAGTGAAACCATATGATAATTGTCTTTCTCCAATTGACTTATTTCACTTAGCATAATACCCTCCAGTTCCATCCATGTCAATGCAGATGGAAAGTATTCATCCTTTCTGATGGCTGAGTAATATTCCATTGTATATATATACCACATCTTCTTTATCCATTCATCTGTTGAAGGATGTCTTGGCTCCTTCCACAGTTTGGCTATTGTGGACATTGCTGTTATGAACATTGGGGTGCAGGTGCCCCTTCGTTTCACTATATCTGTATCTTTGGGGTAAATACCTAGTAGTGCAATTGCTGGGTCATAGGGTAGCTCTATTTTTAACTTCTTGAGGAATCTCCATACTGTTTTCCAAAGTGGCTGCACCAGCTTTCATTCCCACCAACAGTGTAAGAGGGTTCCCCTTTCTCTACATCCTCGCCAACGTTTGTCGTTTCTTGTTTTGTTAATTTCAGCTATTCTGACTAGTGTAAGGTGGTATCTCATTGTGGTTTTGATTGTATTTCTCTTATGACAAGTGATGTTGAACATTTTTTCATGTGTCTGCTGGCCATTTGTATGTCTTCTTTGGAGAAATGTTTGTTCATGTCTTCTGCCCATTTCTTGACTAGATTATTTGTTTTTGGGTGTTGAGTTTGATAAGTTCTTTATAGATCTTGGATATTAGCCCTCTACCTGATATGTCATTTGCAAATATCTTCTCCCATTCTGTAGGTTGCCTTTTAGTTTTGTTGACTGTTTCCTTTGCTGTGCAGAAGCTTTTTATCTTGATGAAGTCCCAATAGTTCATTTTTGCTTTTGTTTCTAATATTTATTTATATAATAAAAATCAAATAATATAGTTAATCTAGTAGAGAAATAAATGCAATCATATGATACTAAACCATGCATGTTGTTAAAATCTGTGAACTGTCAAGTTCAAATGCATTCACTTTTTTTATACAACAGAAATTGCTCAAAATCTCTTCATTACTTCAGATTGCTCTGTTTGGACTATGACTTTTTTTAACAGATTCTCTTATTTGTCTTTCTACCTTCCCACTGTATTAAATAATTTCAGTATACAATAAGATCTAAGTACTTTTTACTTGTAATGGATATCTAGGATCAACTTAGATTAAACATAGAAGACTTAATTATACTTAAAGAATAGAATGTAAATACTGTAAACTTCATGAATATAAAATATATTTAAAAGTCTGTAAGAACTATTAGAATGTATCCTTCTACCCCAGAGTATAATAGCAAAGAGAGGAGGTTCAGAATAACTCATGAGCCCAAGTTTTCTTGCCTTTTCTTCTCTTCTTTTTTAAAATTGGAAGTATAGTTGACACCCAATGTTACATTAGTTTCAGGTGTCTAACATAGAGATTCCACAAGTTTGTACATTATGCTATGCTCCCTGGCAAGTGTAGCTATCATCTGTCATCATACAAGGCCCAAGTTTTCTAATCTTTCATAATAGGAAGTTAAGAGATACTGTCTAAGGTTGAATAAGAAACAGGGGTTTCAGTATACTTTTTAGAGTTATTAAGGTAACCAATAGAAGAAAGTATGTTTTAATAGAACTTGCAAGAGGAGGTGGGAAGTTTCTAAGGGACTAAAATTCTCATCTTTCAAGTGGGAAGTCAAGCTCCTTGTGCTGCAAGCTCCTCCTCCAGAAGACCTGGGCAAACTCTGCCAGTACCACATCTCCTGACCTGCACATTGTGCAGGACCTCAGTTCTGTTGGTGGTGGGGGGAGATCTTATTTTGCAAGCAGGCCACTGCACACCTTGTTATGATGTACTCCACCTCTGCTGGAGACCAAACATTGCCCACAATAGGCAAAGAGAACCTTTGCAGACAACTAGACTGAAGGAAAGAGAGGCTAAGACTCAACAGCAGAGCACACGCAACATAGACACCCCTGAAGTGCCAGGCACTGGGGAATAGGGGACTGTACTGCAGGGCACTATAGGACCTCTACTTCATAAGGCTATTATTGTTAAGAGCAGGAGAGGTAGCTAACTTTCTTAACACACAGAAACAGACACAGAAAGTCAGATAAAATGAGGAGACAGAGAAATGAAAGAAGAGGACCAACCCACAGCAAGAGACCAAAGCAAAATGGATATAAGTAACATACCTGATAGAGAATTTAAAGTAATGATCATAAAGATACTCACTGGACAGGAGAAAAGATTGGAGAATATCAGTGAGACCCTTACACAGATAAAAAAGAACCTATCAGACATCAAGAACACAATAAATGAAATCCAAAATACATTTGATGGAATAAATAGTAGTCTAGATGAAGCAGAGGAACAAATTAATGACCTAGAAGACAGAGTAATGGAAAATAACCAAGCTGATCAAAGGAAAGGAAAGAAAATTATACAAATTGAGAATAGTCTAGGGAACTCAGTGACTCCATCAACCTTAATAATATCCACATTATAGGGATCTCAGAAGAAGAAGAGAGATAAGGGAGCAGAAAATTTATTTGAAGAAATAGTAGCTGAAAACTTCCCTAATCTGGGGTAGGAAATAGATATCTAGGTCCAGGAGGCACAGAGACGCCCCAAAAAATTCAGCCCAAGGAGGCCCACACCAAGACACTTAATAATTAAAATGACAAAAGGCAGCGATAAAGAAAAAAATTTAAAAGCAGCAAGTGAAAACAAGACAGTTACATACAAGGGAAACCTCTTAAGGCTATTAGTGGATTTTTCAGTGGAAACTTTGCAGGCTAGAAGAGAGTGTCATGATATCCTCAAAATGCTAAAGGGAAAAATCTGCAGCCACGATTATTCTATCCAGCAAGGCTATCATCCAGAATAGAAAGAAAGATAAATAATTTTTCAGACAAACAACAACTAAAGAAGTTCATGACCACTAAACTAGCCCTACAAGAAATATTAAAGGGACTCTTTGAGTGGAAAGGAAGACCATAAGTGAGAATATGAAAAGTAAAAACAAAACAAAACAAAACAAAAAAACAAAAGCAGTAAATATAAATATTTCTGTAAAAATCAGTCAGGGTATTCATAAAATAAAAGGATGTAAAATATAATACCATTTACCTAAAATGTGAGAGGGAGAGGAGTAAAGAATGAATTTAAACTTAAGCAACCATCAACTTAATATATAAACTGCTATATGCCCAAGAGGTTATAGACCAACTTAATGGTAACCACAAATCAAAAACCAATAACAGATATGCAAGGAATAAAGAGAAAGGGATCCAAGTGTATCACTAAAGGAAGTCAACAAACCATGAAAGAGATGAATTGGGAAGCCAATGGATATCTAAAGATCATAAATCAAGGAATGGAGATAAAGCCTATTATTTGTATTATGATTATAACCTTCATAAGAACTATTCAGAAATGTTAGAAAGAGATTTTCTCTAAGGAGTTAGGATAGGTGAGAGACTTAATTTAAATAGTTCTTTTTAATATTTTTCAGACATGTGCATACATGTTTATAATAAAGCTGTTCATCTAGCTTGATTCATTGCTACAGTGAATATCTATGGACATCTTTACACACATGTGCAGATAGGATGAATTCGTAGAACTGAAATTTTTAGTACTTATAGCAACTCCATAATTCTCTTTAAAAAATAAAAAGGTTTGTTTCAATTCGTATTTCAACCAACATCATTTGACTATCCCCAATGTTCCAAACCTTAGCCCAAACTTAGTATTATAAGTAATTTTGATATTTGACCATTCTGCTTGATGGGAAATCATATTTCATTGTTGTTTTATTAGAAATTCCCAAGGAGGCTGAATCTTTCTTCGTGTGCTTATTGGCTATAAGCACTCTATGGGTGCTTTACTTGCTTTTACACTTTTCCTGTTTTTGTATTGGCTGTTAGAATTAGCTGAATTATGGTACTTTGGTATAATGAAGTAATAGTATTTTAGTAATGAGGAGGATGGGAAATTATATGAATAAAATAAAAACATGATTATGCCATATTCTTAAGTAAAAGTAATGCAGAATGGAATATAAAGGATGATTTCATTTTTCATTTAGATAACAGGTAGACAAAGAATATAAACATCCACTATTGAAAGGGCATTTTCTCTTCTATCTTTTACAACTTGAACTTTCCTCAATATCAGTTCTTCCTCTTTTATTGTTTTCTATTATTTCTTCACATTCCATTTTCATCTAATTATATTTTTAATAGCAGCTATTATATCCAAAGCTCTAGTTGGGGAAAATCTATTTTTTATTTAAATCTTCCATTTATTGTCTTATAGTAAAATCATCTTTTGTCACTTGCTACATCTTCAATAAGAAATAGATCCTACAAAACAATCTGTTTTGAAACTTACACTTTAGCACTAACAGGCAGCATTATTTAGATTGGAGTTTCCATACCTAGCTGTGACTCAGCACCATCTAAAGAATTTGTAAAGCATAAATTCCCAGTCCCATCTATAGAGATTCAATATAAGAAGTCTGAGGTGGCCTTCAAAATCTATATTTATAAAAGTTCCTCAGTTAATTTAGATGCATAAATTTGGGAACAACTACTTTAGAACTCATTAGAAACAAATTTCTTTATAAATGTATTTTAATATTTTCAATATATTTAAAATTTTAGCTCAAAACATCTTTTTCTACCTCTTCAACATGGAATTTGCAATCATTTTCATTTTGGAAGTTGATCAACCCTTCAAGATATTTGATATTTTTATACTGGCATTTGCTGAATGTAGAAAATAATCCAAAGATTTAAAATGTTCCAGTGTGTGCCTGTATGCATTTACCATAAAAATAAGCATTAATTTCCTAAGATAAAATAAAGCTAGCTGGTACTTACTGAAATTTAAGTTATGGGCTTAAAGAGAGTCAAATCTAAAAAGAGTAATACAATACTAATTACTTAAAAACAAACTAAACATGTTGAACCAATAGACCTTTCTTCATGTTATGAAAACCAGGAGCTGCTGAAGAAAAGCTGTTGAAAGAATTTGTAGACCACAGGGAAGCCACTTAGGTTCTGGTTCCTTTAAGTTCTAATTTGAGACTCTTTAAGGAACATAACTAATCACATCTGTCATGAAGCCCTTGAAAGTCAACACCAATCCAACGCAATAAATAAAGGGAGAAAATTTCTGCTGACGGAAAAACTGATCATGAATTAGTGAAATCTGGAGTCATTCAAGTGGAATGTATGAATATCGTTGGCCACCAAATCATCCAGTGCACTAATTATTTTAATGGTGTGGTGTAGTGTGCAGTTTGACAATACCTTTTGGAAAAAAATTAATTTATTTTAAAATGCTTAGGTAATCTTACAGTATCTAGTGTTTACTTTTGAGTGAATATCCATGCAGTTGTTAGCCTTAGTTCTAGGCATCTCTCATTAGGTAAAAGCAAATCAGTTAATCAATGAATCAATCAAAAATTTCTCCAAGTACAATTTTCCAAAATGAAAATGTTCAGGTGGTTTCAAGTGTAAATAGTTTTAGCTTAGAGTTATATTCTATGGAAGAGTGGGCATTTGATTTAAATCTTTTTTTCGTTGATACAATATTTTGGCTTTGGCTGGGTAAATCCACTTGATGAGATTACATTTTATTGGATATTTTTCATTTACTTTAAGAACAAAGCATCTTATTTAGAAACAAAGGTATCACTTTTTAAATGTTGATTAGTCAAAAAAAATTAAGTGGGAATTCTCATCAGAATATGAAATTCAGTTTCCCCAAATTAAGGCCAAATACCTTTTTAATACTTGTTTGAATTATTATTATTTTTTAAAAATATTTTATTTATTTATTTGACAGAGAGAGACACAGTGAGAGAGGGAACACAAGCAGGGGGAGTGGGAGAGGGAGAAGTAGGCTTCCCACCAAGCAGGGAGCCCGATGTAGGGCTTGATCCCAGGACCCTGGGATCATGACCTGAGCCGAAAGCTTAATAACTGAGCCACCCAGGCGCCCCACTTGTTTGAATTATTGAAGACTTAGATGTCAAATTCATTTTGCAAGGATATTATTGAGTTATTTCAGTAGTTGGAATCACTTGGAAGTGGGAGATAACCATTTCAAAATATATCTACTTGATCCTAAAATCATGTGGAAGTTAATGGAAATGAAATTTAATGAATTTTAGTCATATTTGTCAGCCAGAATGGATCCACACTGTTTCAATGTTTAATTGCCTCCTCTGTGGAACTGCTTATGTGTCAACATGTAATTAATTTCCCCAAATTTCTAAATTTGAAGTCGATTATAGTATCTGTCATTGACAATCCAAAAGGCTAACATAACTACCTCTTTGTCTTGATGGTGATAGTGACCAAAGCTTGCTGGCTCTGACATGATGATTAATCATAGTAACATAACAGACAGAATGGCAATATGGTACCAACAGCTTGTGTGGTCAAGTGGTAATAGGCCTGGCAGCTGGAAAATAATAATTCAGAGGCATATTTGCCTACATTCTGTGGCATGTCATGGCAATTACATGACATTAATAGGCTGACAATTTGAGATGATTACTTACTTTTATAATAAAAAAGAGAAGAATTTTTTGTCATTAAGGATGGGGAAAAATGAATTATGGAGCATCACTCCTCTCCCACTGGGCTTTAGCCTAGGAAGTTTCATTTCTAATAAGGCAAGAACAGGGAATATTTTAATACTTTTGCAACTTAGATATGTTTACTTGTAATATTTAAATTTAAAGTTGAGTCCTTATTACCCATTTTTGCTTTATTTTTAGAGGTTATTACTTTCTCCTAGTGAACTGAAGCCTGAGGAAATTAATGAGGCAAAGAGAAAGCTTTTTTGTAAGATTATTCTTGAAATGTTCCTCTTATATCATCTGAATTAATTCAGAAGTTATTTAAACCCTGGTGACTCCTGGAAATTGTCTTTTGCTTTCCTCAAGACAAGCCCCTTTGTGAAAATGCTTTACAGCATTTTTTCAACCAGAACTGAATATACCCCTCATGTTCTTAGAATGCTATAAATATAGTTTGAATATTATTAGATCCCAAAGTGCTAGATTTGGATATAATGTATCTAAGATTCATATTAAAATCTTAGGAGCAGATGCTAGGTCCATTTTTCCAGAGTGCCTCAAGGCCTTGCAAAATTAGGTCTTAGTAATTTCTTAAATGACAATGATTTATGTTTTTTAGTTGCATTTCTTCTCTCAAGTTATAAGATGCCCATACTACATTTTGAGAAGATCTCATAAGCATATGGGAGAAGTGCATGATTAAACTCTCTTTCTCATGGCCATCTTAGAAATAATGGGTAATTTAAATTCAACTAAGCCTAACTTAAACTAATACATGTGTCAATTACATTTCATTAATTTAAATATTATTCCTTTTATGTAGCCTTGTTCTAAGATGATTTAAGGCATTTATCAAAAAATACAAATAAGACCAAAAAAGCAGGGAGGAGGAGGGATTAAAAAATAGACTAATAAATCTGGGAGAACAAAAGTGAGAAAAATGGGATGAAACTAAGAGTGTGATCAGTCAGCTGAGCTGCAAGGATGATGCATACTCTAGCAACAGGAAGCAAATACCGCTTGAACTTTCTGGCAGACCTTGTAATGCAGAATCATGTGTTGGTGAAATATCTGAGTGTCCATATAAAAAGAACAAAGTAGTTACTCAGAAGAGTAAAACTGTTCTCCACATTGAATCTAGAGAAATATTTTTGCAGTATGTTCTCAGAAAGAAACTATGGGAAGTGCATTAAAAACTGTTTTCCACAACATTCTTTTAGTAAATACAGAAGTATATTTGAGGAAGCTGTTTCTTATAATGTCCCTAAAAGTAGATTAGAGGCATCAGATCATAGAATAATTCAGGGCAAAAAGGAAAAAGGAAAAAGACTACAGGATGGTAAAACAACATGCAGTTTTCTCAAAGTCTGGCTAGAGTCATGGAAAGAATAGTGTAGAGAGAAATTTATCCATATAGTTAGCACCTGACCTCAAAACATCTCATGGCATGTCATACAGTGGTGTACAATTACATCATATGTACATTCCTAACATCAAAGGAAGTAATGAGTGTAATTTTTAATTATCTGTTTACTTTAAAGAATATTGGGTTTTGAAAAATTAAAAATAATACAGGACTGTACAAAATAAAAAGTTGTAATCTCTCCACCGGTATTCTCACTTTCCAGAGTTAACCCTCTTAACTATTTCTAGTTAACCCTCTTAACTATTTCTGACTGCTTTCTATCTTTTCACAGCATTTTCTAAAAGTATAATCTATTTATCTCTGTTTAATTTTTAATAAAGTGGAATAATAACATATTTTTGTTTTATGTTTTTTTAAAACTAACACTATATTCTGGACTTCTGTGCCTTCCTGGCTTATCCATGTCTTTCCTGAAGCTGTGCAATTTATCAGCTGTATGACTTGGGCAATTATTTAATCATTGTGCATTTCATTTTCTCATTTGAGAAGTGGGACTAGTAATAGTATTTAATTTATAGCAGTGTGATAAGGATTAAATGAGATAATACGTGTAAGACATTTTTAACAGTGGCTGGCCCTATAGACCAGTCAAAAATGTTTATTATTATTATTATTGTTGTTGTTATTATATAATCTATGCTTTTACTGACTGTATTGTGGGGATATACTATAATTTATGTTTTATATAATCAATTTTATATTGTTGGACATTGAAATAGTGGAGGTTGTTGTGTGTGTGTGTGTGTTAAAAATACCTTAGTTATACTCTCCTAACAAATGTTTAAGTGCACAATACAATATTGTTAACTGTAGGCACAGTCTCACAGCAGATCTCTAGAGCTTTCTCATCTTGCATAACTGAAACTTTGTGCCCATTGAGCTTCAATGCCTCATTTCCCCTTCCTTCACCCCTGGGGACTACCATTCCACTCTGTTTCTATGAGTTTGACTCTTTTAGATACCTCATGTAAGTAGAATGATGCCATACTTGTCTTTCTCTGTCTGGCTTATTTACTTAGCATAATGTCCTCCAGGTTTACCCTCTGTTATTCCATATGCTAGGATTTCCTTCCTTTTTTAAGGCTGAATAATTCATTGGATGTTGAAATAGCGGGGGCTAGATTTTGAACTGGTATATACAATAAGATGATTTTACAAGTTTGAAGATAATGGCTGACTTGAAAGAACTGGGGAACAAAGTAGGAATTGGGCTCAGAAGAGAGAATGATAGCAAGTCCAAGGGGAGACACAGAGGGCCTTGCTAGAGAGATTCTCTGGGCTCCTTGAGTAGTTTCCCGTTTCTCAGTACAATCACAGTTAGTTTTCTGTGAAAAAGGGTTATCTTCTTTTCCTTAAAATCCCTATGTAGTGCCTAAGAAATGCCACAATATTAATTTTAGCACTCAGAATAATTTTATAAAAAGAACAGAGAAGTAGCTGCCCTGGGCTCCATAAAAACTGAACAGAGAAAAGTATACAATTAAAACAAACAGAATGCTCACCACTTAATTTGAAGTACCAGCAAACCCTCCCTTTACTAATGAACAACGGGCAATCCATTTTTAGTGCACAGCATGGCTTGGCACAAAATTTAATTCAAGGTATCAGGCAGGTCTGCCAATTCCCTGCTTATATTTTAGAGGTACTAATGTGGCTTTCAAGAAACTAGAGCAAACTGATTGATTTCAGGGTTGAATTTACTTGCCTTGAGCACTGCGCTTTAATTGCCAGGGATTGGGAGAAAAACACAGTGAAAAAGATTCATGGACATAGTTGTGGTAAGTTGCTATGGGCCTTTGCTACATGCTCAGCACTCTCTAACATTACTCAACACTAACTAGCCAGTTTAGTCAACTACAAATACCAAAAATTACTATTTATTGAGCAGTAATTATGTGCCAGGCATTAATGCTAGGTACTTTACAATTCTTCTCACTAATGTTTGTGCATTGGGTTGAATAGTGTCTCCCCCAGAATGCATGTGAACTTCAGAATGTGACCTTATTTGGGAATAGGGTCTTTTCAAATGGAAGATGTTAGTTAAGATGAGGTCATACTGGAATAGGATGGGTCCTAATCCAATGACTGGTGTCTTTATATGAAAAGGAAAGAGAAACACAGAGATACACAGATACACACAGGAAGAATATCATGTGATGACAGAGGCAGAGATTGGAGTGATGACATCTACAAGCCAAAAAACACCAAGGATTGCCAGTAGCTACCAGAAGCTAAGAAAGATGCATGGGATAGTTTCTTCCTCATAGCCTTCAGAAGGAATCAACCTGCTGACACCTTGATTTCAGACATCTGGCCTCCAGAACTTTGAGAAAATAAATTTTAGGTTTTTTAAGCCACCAGTTTGTGGTAATTTGTTATATCTGCCCCAGGAAACTGATACAATTCATATGAACACTTCAAGGTTAAGTGTCAGTGTCTCTTTTGAACAAATTTTAAAATATGACCTGACTCCAAGACCTATGCTCACTCCACTGTCTTCTAATCAAGTACATTAAACAATATAAAATAGTAGGTGATCCAGTGAAAAATATTATCCAAAGAGTTTATGCTAATTGACTACATACACTTTTTCATTCCAATTTCAGGAGGAATTCCCCCCATCTTGAAGGTCAGTACTACTTCAAGATGATTATTACTACTTTGCTAAAACCTGTGACCTAGGGATAGCCAAACAGAAATGGTTTTGGTGATTTCCAAACCACATTAAGTTTCCTTTGCTTGGAGGAGGGAAAGTTGAAAGTGTTGGAAGACCATACAATCCAAAGAATGTGCACATTCTGTGTCAGATGTCCAGAATGATCTGCTATAGGCTACCAGGGAATGAATAGGAATCCAGGATTGACAGCTCCTCTGCTAAAATCAAGGAATTTGTGGATTACCATGAACAGGGTTAGGAAGAAAGACAAGCATCCTAAATGTCACAACACAAGTCAGGTTATCGACATGGGTACTGGGTCATGTGCAGGCCATGTGCAGGGTGGAACAAGAAGACCCAGGAATGGAGGTTTGACTTGGCCAAAGGAACAAAATGGACCATATGGCACTCAGACAAGAAGTCACAAGGAGGAGTTGGTTTGGAAAGAAGTGTGTAAACACCATATATCCTGAAGGAGATGGCAAAATTTAGATTCATGGTGAACTGGAAGGTGAAGATAACAAGTAAGTGGGGAAGATCAGTGTCAAGAGGTTCAGGACAGGACAGATATAAACTGAAACAGACTAAATCTATCACAGGGGGTAAAATATCAGAAATTCAAGTTAAATTCAAGTTAAATAGGAGCAAATAATGATAAACCATTTATCATTTCCTTGCCAAGTTGTGGGTTTCTGATAGGAACTAAGAGAGTGTTTCATATGGTAAGGGCTCTGTGACAGAAAGCTTGCTCCCAGTCTTTTGCTATTATAGAAACTTTGTGCTGATTATATAATGCTTAAACTGTACACCCAGTGTGTACATGTCTTAACCTCCCTGCCTGAAGGTGTGCTCCTGTGGGTATTAATGGATATCATTTTTGAGCACCTACTATGTGCCAGGCACTTTGCTAGTCCTGCACATACATTATGATGTCATTATTTCTTTTTAATCCAAACAATCCTGAAGAGCTTAGATGTAGAGAGACAAGTAACAACTGGTTTTTGTTGTTATTATTGTTGTTTCCCTCCTGTCCTTCATGCCTTATTCATTGCCATGAATATCTGTTCCTTGTAGCAACAGTGTGTTAGATGAGATGGGCATACTTTGTGTACACACAGCAGTATAGGTATGTGCTGCTTACTACAGCAAGGTTTTTGTGTCTGCGGATTTTGGAAATGGTGGAAGACTACATCTTCTGAGGGAGCTAATAGTAAGATAAGGTAGAAGAGTCAGGAGTCCAGAGAGTCATTCTATGTGATAAGGTGCCTGGAGGTGTTTGCAGTGGATTTTATCCTATTTTGCACAAGGGCAGGGATTAGTGTCAGGGGGTGATAATTGTTAGAGTGAGAAGCAATTTGGAGAGGGAGTGACTCGGGGGTGTGGAAGGGTATTTACAGAAATATCTTGACTCTTTCCTCATGAAACTGTAGGGGAGGAAGAAATTTTATTGTTTCCTCTAAGGTTCTTCTAGCTGGTTTAGGAATTACATTGACATGAGACAAATTAATAGGAGGAAAAGAAAAGTTTTATTATGTGTGCATGGAGGCCTGATAACGAAGTTGAGACCCAGAGAAATGACCAAGGCAGGCTGTTTTTATACATTTTAGACAAAGAGATAATTTGTGAGGAATTTACAGGATATAGAAAAAGTAGACGTTTGGTAACTTTAATTAGTAAGGAATTCTAAGCAGAATTTGAGCTGAGGTAGTAGATTAGTAAAAAAAATAAATAAATTTGTTTCTACAGTTTTCTTGACTTTAAAGTTCCTATCTCTGGCCATAAAGATGTCTTTTTACTTCTTGGTACGGTGAGGGTAGTTTATTCTATTAGTGAGGGATTTGTTTCTTGCTTTCAGGGGGACAGAGGAGGGTCTGAGGGTCCTTGCACCAGCTGTTTCCCAAGTAGCTTTAATTCAGAATAATTAATATGCCATTGTGATACACTTTGGAGTAGCTTGCCCTGGGCCCTTATAAAACCTCACCAAGCTAACTCCTATTCCAAATGAAACATCTTAGGTAGTTTTCTGTAGCTCTTTGAGATACATCTGTACTACCTTAACAGTATAGTGTAGTTAGAGAATCAAACATGAGTTTAGCCATTTACCAGCCATGTAAAGCTTGAAAAAATTACTTCTCCTTTTTGAATGTCAGTTTCTTCATCTGTAAATTGAGATACTACCTACCTTGCAAGGTGGGTGAGAAGGTTAGGTTTTCAGACTGACAATGAAAAGCATTTAGTAAATGGTGGTTCTCCAATTATTCCAAACTATGTACATTTCCTCCCCCCCGCCTTTTTTTGTACTCTCCTTAACAAGTGCCTTAGGAACATGAAAAGCAATTTTATGAAAAACAGTAACTTTCTGTATACTAAGATTTATGCTAGATTATAGAGATATGAAGATGATAAAATCAAGTTTCTATTTTTGACCACTCTTACAGGGACAAAAACATTACAAAAAATTGAATGTAACTAGTGGAGAAAATTCATTCCTAAGCTTCTGGAAGAAAGGAAAACAATAACTAATTGAAGCAGAATTTCTTAGTAGTGAGGTCAGACTGAATCTACCAGGAAAATGAGAAAAAAAATCTTATTGTTTGATATTTGAATTATTAAAACTCTTTTAATATGACCCATTAAATTAATTCTGAGAAATAGTTCGTTAGAATTTATTGGATACAAGTATTTTAGGTATTCTTAGCATTTTAAAAGGTATTTTAGCATTTCTTTTGGGATATTTGGTAAGACTCCAGAATGCTTCAAACATTTAGAAAATTTTCTATGTTGAGACTAGAATTTTTAAAAAGAAAACATACACCATAAAGCAAATGAAAAAAATTAAGTTTTCTAATTATCTACATGTTCATACATATTTCTTATATGATTCAGATATTAGATGCCAATTGTGTGTATTTTTACTCCTGGATTCCTGGGCGAAATATGAAAAGGGAAAAATTATTATAGGGAGACAAAAATGAGTTGACAGAAAATTGAAATTCACCCATATATACACACACAAAATCTATGGTTCCCATATATCTCAACACTTATATTTCACTCTTAGAACTGTCTTCCCTTTACTCCTCGTTAGGAAGGGGTAGTAAATGTTCAAATTCTGAATCTAATCTTCAGTATCATCTATTTATAACCTTCACCCAAATCCTAATGATGAAATGATAGCACTGAAAGTTAGTTTTTTATTTTAAATTTTTTCTGATAAAGCCATATAATCTTAACTGTTATTCTACTTTTAAATATGTGTTCATCTGTTTAAACCACTGAATTCCTAATTCCTTTCAAAGTGGACCTTTCTAAAAGATTAAATCAGATCATAATAGTTCTAATCTTAACATTGATGAACAAGATTCAGTAGTACCACATGTAACATGTTACATTCTAGAGGAAGGATTAGTTTGAGTCTTTTAATCTGCAGATTTATTTTCTTGGGCCACCACAAAATGCTTTATAAACAGCAGCTTGCAAACAATGTTGGTACAGGTTCTAATGAGAGAAAAACAAAATGGCTTCCTGGGAATGGAACATAAGTTGTGGCTTGACTCGTATCAGGGGCCAAAGCAAATATGAGCCCACAAAATGAAGAGGGCTGTGTCTGACTTTGAATTGTTGTTATAGTCATTGAAAAATAACTCATTGTTCACCAAGCAAGACGTAAACTATTCGAATTGACTGGATGTGTTACTTATTGGAACTAAGCGAAGAGCTTAAAATTCAAGCTATTTCCATGTGCAAAGGATTGACTGTACTATTCATTTTCTGAGATAAACATCCTTAAAATTGTTGGCAATTTGCAAAATGTGAAGGGTGGACTTTTGGACTTTGGAATACATAACTGTGGTTTTGAATTCTCTTTCTGTTGTTTAGGTATATACCCTTAGACAGATTTTTAAATCCTTCTTGAGTCCTAAATTCCTTATCTTTGAAATCACTAATTAGCCTTCTGAGCATTGTGAAGTTTCAGTGAAATGATATGAATAAAACCTCTAGTAGACTACATGGGAAGGAGCAAAAGGAGAGCCAAAAAAGAGCCAGAGAAAGTGGAAGAAACCAGGAGATTGTAATGCCGTTTTATATGCTCTCACTGAATCCTATGCATGAACCCATTCTGAAACTTATCTACTGTGCGTGATTCTTGGCTTATTTCTCTATGTCAACAAACAATGAGCTTCTTAAAGGAAGTCACTGTCTTTTTTTTTTTCCCCCTTCCCCAGAATCTGGCTGACTCATAATTAGTCTTAATTAAATGTTTGCTTGTTAACTGAATAATAGAATGGTCTCCCAGACACTGTGACTTGAGATTTTGCACTAGAGTTAGTTAAGTCTTGGGACAACTAAGATTCATAGATAAAGCACTAGCTACTGATCTCAAATGCTCTTTTAGCAACCCTAGATTAATGTGGGAATTCTTTTTTTAAACTACAGATTTCAAGAAGTAGGGATCTATGAATTTGTAGTTTTAACAATCTCCAGGTTATTCTGATATGCAGTCAGATTTCCTCTTGGCATTCTGAAGCTTTTAGCATTCTTATTCATGATTCAACAAAAATTTAGTATCAGAGTGCCCAAGATGGACTAGCTAGGAATCAGCAAGTAGATAGAAAATAGTGCAGGCCATTATGGAAGAGGATTCTGAGAAATCTAGGAAGGCATGTATGTGATGATAATCTTGGATGATGCTTGTCAAACTTATCTGATTATTTGAATCAGGACAGGAAATCAGAACAGAAATTGGAAAACAGTCTGGCAGGGTTGGAATCCTACCTCCACTTGGCAAGTAACTTGATCTTTCTTATCTCAGTTTCCTCATTTGTAAAATAAAGATAATCATACTTCTACTTTATAAGGTTCTGGAAAGACTAAATGAGATAACCTATGCAAAGCAAAGTTCTTGGTATAAGTATGTTGTCAATTCATACCTATATAATCATCATCATCATTATCATTATCTTTCCAGGACCAAACAAATCCTATTTTCTTTATGAATTCTTACCTGACATTTCCAGTTCATAAATATTTACCCCTCTTTAAAATGGTATATAAATTAGAAAACAGTTTTGGAATTTAGTTCTATACTCCCTTGTATAGTGACATTTTTTCAGTAATGATTTTCTTGTCTTATTCCTAGAACTTTATCTTCTGAAGAAAACATGCTTACTGATAGTCTACAGCAAGTACATCTATGTTGGGCTGAAGGTAAAGTGGGTTTCAAGAGCCCATGTTAGATGAACAATTCTTTTCTACAAAACAATGTCAATTATAGCCAACTCCCATATTATAGAACATCAACAACAACAAAAATGGGGGTAATTCTTACCACTTTGTAGCATGTGCTTCTAAAATTAATTCCAACCACTGAAACATATCAAGAGAAAATGCTTTGGTTTAAAAAAAAAAAACAAAACAGCATACACATGTTTTTGTGGTTGGAATTCTAAACACTGGTTACATTTCTACATTTTCAAAAGAACTCTGTATGGCAACTTTGGATTGTGCAAGTATGAGACAAGCTAGAATTCAATCTGCTCAGCCCCTTTTAACTCCAAACTTGCTGGCCCCCCAACACAGCTGAAGAAAAATTATTTTTCTTTGTGAATCATTTTGTATCAAAGTGAGTCTAAAATAGATAGACTTACTATTAATCATTAACTTTGAAACAAGTTGAGGTTTCCCTAATTTATGTATACAGGGGCGTGCACACTTGACAAATATAGATATTTTAACAAAAAGTAATTTTAATTCCATGAGTTAATTCCATTTACTTTACTTTGTTTAGAATAGAATAGAGGAATTAGGGAATTGCTTAATTATGTCTTTTAAAAATTTGTTTTGTGTTTGGTCAGAAAATTTTGAAAATTGATGAAATGATTAAAAATTCTGATTATAAAAGTATGTTATTTGCAAAAACAAAACAAAAAAAGAGGAAAATGAAAGGAAAAAAGGAAAAATTTCACCCATATTCAGTTTACAAAGAAAACAAAGGTAAATTTTTGAATATTTTCTTTTTTTAAAAAAAATATTTTATTTATTTATTTATGTGAGAGAGAGAGAGAGAGAGTGCAAGCCCAAGTGGGGGGAGGGGCAGAGGGAGAGGCCGAAGGAGAAGCACAACTCCTTGCTGAGCACAGAGCCCAAGGAGAGACTGGATCCCAGGACCCGGAGATCATGACATAAGCCAAAGTCGGACACTTAACTGACTGAGCCACCTGGGTGCCCCTTAAATATTTTCTATCAGGATTTCCCCATGCCTCCTTCCCATCCCCCCACCATATTTCTACACACACCCCCACATGTACGCTTATGCGTGCACACACCACACACACATAAACGTTTCACCAATTATGATCATATAATGTCTCATTCCTGCTTTTTCGTTTGACATCATTGCCATTCTATGCCAGGATAGATTAAGGGCAATAATAAATATTGCTGAAATTCTGTGTAATGTTTAAACATGCATTCAGAATGAAATTGGATTTTAAGAGACATGTGAGCTGTGGGGAGTTCTCTTCATATCTATATTTAACCTATAGTCATACTTTATCTGGATCCTTTTAATAATTTTTAGATTAAATGATTTTTAGGCTTAGTGTTTTTGCCTTAATCAAAATTTTAATTTTCAAATGCATCAGTGAAGATTAGCAAAACATGAATTGGTCAATGCCATGACTCCGATTCCTTACATTTTTTCATAGTTCTTTCCATAAGTATCATAATACAGTATTTACTAAACATTGGCACTAAAATAATAGTGTATGGAATAAAACCAAAATCATTTTAGTTTCCAAAACTCATCTGCTTTTGAAAATTTAAAAATTTTCTATTGCCCCTAGTGGAAGTTATCTATTCTATTTTACTAGTCCTTAGAAATAATATATATGTATTTATATTTTTACTTCTCTGCCTTTGAGCAATATGTGTTGTTACTAATTAACATAAACTCACTTGTATATTATGCTGTTTTTTGAAGTGAGAGTGTGGCTATACTGATTTGCTAAAATTGAAATACTCCCCTTTATTGTTCCTGCAACTGACAATAACTATCTAGTGAGGCTCTGCAGTGTTATATATGCCAGATAACGTCATAGATTCTAAGTTATTTTTTCTAAATTAACATACTCCTTTTTAGCAATGGCACCACGTTGCCTAAGATAAACATGTCCATGGTGGTTTTGAAACCAAAAGCTGAGTCCATTTCCCTATCAACAGAACTCAGTGTAAAGAATGAAATGGAAAGTGCCTTTATGAAAGCCTCCATTCCTCTCTGCTCGAGGGACTCATCCCACAAGCCAGTGCTTTTCTCTCCTGCTCTGGCAGAAATCTACTAGATCTTCCTTAGAATTTATTTAACAGCTGTGAGGTGCCAATGATGCTGACAAGAACAAGAATTGTGATTAGCTTTTGTTGGAAGGGATCATGTCCAAATAGCTTTTCATTGGTAAAGTGAAGAATATGCTTGTTATTTTTGGAAGGCTGACTAACTCACAAATAATTGGCTTTCACTTGGCAAATTTTAGCTAAACTATATAAAAACTAAACAAGTAGATGATATTTAAGGCAAAGCAAGCTACCTGGATTTTTAATGAAGTGATTACTGCTACGAAAATATATGCTTTAGTGGAGGCAAGATGGCGGAGGAGTAGGAGACCTGGATTTCGTCTGGTCCCAGGATCCCCCAGGATAGGGATCAAACCATTCTGAACACCTACGAACTCAACAGGAGATCGAAGAAAAGAATAGCAGCAACTCTCTGAACAGAAAAGCAACCACTTTCTGAAAGGTAGGACATGCGGAGAAGTGAATCCGAGGCGATATTCGGGAGGATAGACGGTGGGGGGAGGGGGCCTCCGTCGGCCGCTTCTGGCAAGTGATAGAGCCGCAGAGCACAAAATCGGAACTTTTAGAAGTCAGCTCCACTGAGGGACATTGCTCCAGTGGCTAAGTGGGGGGTGGAACCCTCGTGGAACAGTGTGGTCTCAGGACCCTCAGGGTCACAGAAAGACCGGGGGTGCCTGAGTGCGGCAGAGCTCCCAGGTATCCTAGTGGGGAAGCCGGCTGCAGAGACGGAGCCGAGGAGTGGGTTCCCAGCTTGGGGTGGCCATAAACCGTGATCCGCGGCACAGTCGGGCCACTGCTCCTCCAGCAGGGACCCAACAAGCGGCAGATCTGGGGAGACTCCCCTTCCTGCCCCGGGAGGAGCAGAGTGGGAGCGCACTGAAGGGATCTGCTGGGTTTGGAGACTCCACATGGGGTCGGGTGCCAGAGATAAAAATGCTCGGTTACAGGCCGGGTGAGCATGGAGTGTGGCCGGAGACTGGGGAGACGGGAGTGACTGACTGCTTTTCTCTGGGGGCGCACTGAGGAGTGGGGCCCCAAGTTCTCGGCTCCTCCAGGGCGGAGATTGGGAGGCCGCCATTTCACTCTCCTCCTCCAAAGCTGCACCAAAAGCTTTCAGGGAACAAAAGCTCCCGAGAGCAACCCGAGCAGATTACTTAGCCCTGACCCGGGAAGGGCGGGGCAATTCGGCAAAGACATTTGGGAACCACGGCAACAGGCCCCTCCCCCAGAAGATCAGCAAGAACAGGCAGCCAAGACCAAGTTTACCAATCAATGAGAACGGCAGAACTCCAGCGCTAGGGGAATACTGCACATAGAATTCATGGTTTTTTCCCCATGATTCTTTAGTCTTTCAAAGTTAATTTTTTTTAACTGTCTTTTATTTTTTTTTTGAGTTTTTCTTTTTCCCTTTTTCAACCACCATCTTACCAATCCCTTTTTAAAAAAATCTTTTTTATTTTTCATTTTTAGAGTCATATTCTATCCTTCATAGTAGTTACCCTTATTTTTGGTATATATATATATATAAGGTGTTCTCTCTAAAATTTTGGGATACAGTTTCTTCTAACAGATCAAAACATACCCTAAATCTCTAGTGTATGGCTTTGTTCTAGTCTCCTGGCCGATCACATTCTCTCCCTTTTTTTTTCTTTTAAATCCTCTTCTTTCTTTTTTCAACCAACTTCTTATCTTATCAATTCCTTTTATAAAATCTTTTATAATTTTCATCTTTACAGTCATATTCCATCCCTTCATCGTATTAACCCTTATTTTTGTACATATATAAGTTTTTCTTTCTTTAAAATTTTGGGAGGCACTTTCTTCTAACAGACCAAAATACACCCAAAATCTAGTGTGTAGCACTGATTTATGCACCAGCCTGATCGTATTTGATCATATTCTGCTTTTTGTTTTGTTTTGTTTTGTTTTTGTTTGTTTGTTTTTATTTTTTTCTTTTCCTTTTCCTTTTTTCTTTTTTCTTTCTTTCCCTTTCTTTTCCCCCAGTTTCAGGTCTTTTCTGATTTGTTTAGTGTATATTTTCTGGGGACGTTGTTACCCTGTTAGCATTTTGTTCTCTCATTCATCTATTCCCCTGTGGACAAAATGACAAGACAGAAAAATCACCTCAACAAAAAGAACAAGAGGCAGTACTGACTGCCAGGGACCTAATCAATATGGACATTAGTAAGATGTTGGAACTAGAGTTAAGAATGATGATTTTAAAGATACTAGCTGGGCTTGAAAAAGGCATGGAAGTTATTAGAGAACCCCTTTCTGGAGAAATAAAAGAACTAAAATCTAACCAAGTTGAAATCAAACAGGCTATTAATGAGGTGCAATAAAAAATGGAGGCTCTAACTGCTTCGATAAATGAGGCAGAAGACAAAATCAGTGATATAGAAGACCAAATGATGGAAAATAAAGAAGCTGAGAAAAAGAGAGATAAACAACTACTGGATCACGAGGGCAGAATTCGAGAGATAAGTGATACCATAAGATGAAACAACATTGGAATAATTGGGATCCCAGAAGAAGAAGAAAGAGAGAGAGGGGCAGAAGGTATATTGGAGCAAATTATAGCAGAGAACTTCCCTAATTTGGGGAAGGAAACAGGCATCAAAATCCAGGAGGCACAGAGAACCCTGCTCAAAACCAATAAAGATAGGTCAACACCCCAACATCTAATAGTAAAACTTATGAGTCTCAGAGACAAAGAGAAAACCCTGAAAGCAGTTCAGGAGAAGAGATCTATAACCTACAATGGTAGAAACATTAGATTGGCAACAGACCTATCCACAGAGACCTGGCAGGCCAGAAAGGACTGGCAGGATATATTCAGGGCACTAAATGAGAAAAATATGCAGCCAAGAATACTATATCCAGCTAGGCTGTCATTGAAAATTGAAGGAGAGATAAAAAGCTTCCAGGACAAACAAAAACTAAAGGAATTTGCAAACATGAAACCAGTCCTACAAGAAATATTGAAAGGGGTCCTCTAAGCAAAGAGAGAGCCTAAAAGCAACATAGACCAGAAAGGAACACAGACAATATACAGTAACAGTCACCTCACAGGCTATACAATGGCACTAAATTCCTATCTTTCAATAGTTACCCTGAATGTAAATGGGCTAAATGCCCCAATCAAAAGACACAGGGTATCAGATTGGATAAAAAAAACAAGACCCATCAATATGCTGTCTGCAAGAGACTCATTTTAGACCCAAAGACACCCCCAGATTGAAAGTGAGGGGGTGGAAAACCATTTACCATGCTAATGGACACCAAAAGAAAGCTGGGGTGGCAATCCTTATATCAGACAAATTAGATTTTAAACCAAAGACTGTAATAAGAGATGAGGAAGGACACTATATCCTACTTAAAGGGTCTATCCAACAAGAAGATCTAACAATTGTAAATATCTATGCCCCTAACATGGGAGCAGCCACTTATATAAGCCAATTAATAACAAAAGCAAATAAACACACTGACAACAATACAGTAATAGTGGGGGACTTTAACACCCCCCTCACTGAAATGGACAGATCATCTAAGCAAAAGATCAACAAGGAAATAAAGACTTAAATGACACATTGAATCAAATGGACTTCACAGATATATTCAGAACATATTGTCCCAAAGCAACAGAATACACATTCTTCTCTAGTGCCCATGGAACATTCTCCAGAATAGATCACATCCTAGGTCACAAATCAGGTCTCAACTGGTACCAAAAGATTGGGTTCATTCTCTGCCTATTTTCAGACCACAATGCTTTGAAACTAGAACTCAATCACAAGAGAAAAGTCGGAAAGAACTCAAATACATGGAGGCTAAAGAGCATCCTACTAAAGAATGAATGGGTCAACCAGGAAATTAAAGAGGAATTTAAAAAATTCATGGAAACCAATGAAAATGAAAACACAACTATTCAAAATCTTTGGGATGCAGCAAAGGCAGTCCTAAGAGGAAAGTATATAGCAATACAAGCCTTTCTCAAGAAACAAGAAAGGTCTCAAATACACAACCTAACCCTACACCTAAAGGACCTGGAGAAAGAAGAGCAAATATAGCCTAACCCCAGCAGGAGAAGAGAAATAACAAAGATCAGAGCAGAAATCAATGAAATAGAAACCAAAAGAACAGTAGAACAGATCAACGAAACTAGGAGCTGGTTCTTTGAAAGAATTAACAAGATTGATAAACCCCTGGCAGACTCATCAAAAAGAAAAGAGAAATGACCCAAATAAATAAAATCATGAATGAAAGAGGAGAGATCACAACCAACACCAAAGAAATACAAACAATTATAAGAACATATTATGAGCAACTCTATGCCAGCAAATTAGATAATCTGGAAGAAATGGATGCATTCATAGAGATGTATCCTACTTAAAGGGTCTATCAACTACGAAAACTGAACCAGGAAGAAATAGAAAACCTGAACAGACCTATAACCACTAAGGAAATTGAAGCAGTAATCAACAATCTCCCAACAAACAAAAGCCCAGGGCCAGATGGCTTCCCAGGGGATTTCTACCAAACATTTCAAGAAGAATTAATACCTATTCTGAAACTGTTCCAAAAAATAGAAATGGAAGGAAAACTTCCAAACTCGTTTTATGAGGCCACCATTACCTTGATCCCAAAACCAGACAAAGACCCCATCAAAAAGAATTACAGACCAATATCCTTGATGAACATGGTTGCAAAAATTCTCACCAAAATACTAGCCAATAAGATACAACAGTACATTAAAAGGATTATTCACCACGACCAAGTGGGATTTATCCCTGGGCTGCAAGGTTGGTTCAACATCTGCAAATCAATCAATATGATACAATACATTAATAAAAGAAAGAACAAGAACCATATGATCCTCTCAATAGATGCAGAAAAAGCATTTGACAAAGTACAGCATCCTTTCTTGATCAAAACTCTTCAGAGTGTAGGGATAGAGGGTACGTACCTCAATATCATAAAAGCCATCTATGAAAAACCTACAGTGAATATCATTCTCAATGGGGAAAAACTGAGAGCTTTCCCCCTAAGGTCAGGAATGCGGCAGGGATGTCCACTATCACCACTGCTATTCAACATAGTATTAGAAGTCCTAGCCACAGCAATCAGACCACAAAAAGAAATAAAAGGCATCCAAATCAGCAAAGAAGTAGTCAAACTCTCACTGTTTGCAGATCATATGATACTTTATGTGGAAAACCCAAAAGACTCCACCCCAAAACTGCTAGAAGTCATACAGGAATTCAGTCAAGTGGCAGGATATAAAATCAATGCAGAAATCAGTGGCATTCCTATATACCAACAACAAGACAGAAGAAAGAGAAATTAAGGAGTCGATGCCATTTACAATTGCACCCAAAACTGTAAGATACCTAGGAATAAATCTAACCAAAGAGACAAAGAATCTATCCTCAGAAAACTGTAAAATACTCATGAAAGAAATTGAGGAAGACACAAAGAAATGGAAAAATGTTCCATGCTCATGGATTGGAAGAACAAATATTGTGAAGATGTCAATGCTACCTAGAGCAATCTACACATTCAATGCAATCCCTATCAAAATACCATCAACTTTTTTCAAAGAAATGGAACAAATAATCCTAAAATTTGTGTGGAACCAGAAAAGACCCCGAATAGCCAGAGGAATGTTGAAAAAGAAAAGCAAAGCTGGCGGCATCACAATTCCGTACTTCCAGCTCTAATACAAAGCTGTCATCATCAAGACAGGATGGTACTGGCACAAAAACAGACACATAGATCAATGGAACAGAATCCAGAGCCCAGAAATGGACCCTCAACTTCATGGTCAACTAATCTTCGACAAAGCAGGAAAGAATGTCCAATGGAAAAAAGACAGTCTCTTCATCAAATTGTGGTGGGAAAATTGGACAGCCACATGCAGAAGAATGAAACTGGACCATTTCCTTACACCACACACAAAAATAGATTCCAAATGGTTGAAAGACCTCAATGTGAGACAGGAGTCCATCAAAATCCTAAAGGAGAACACAGGCAGCAACCTCTTCGACCTCAGCCGTAGCAACTTCTTCCTAGAAACATCACCAAAGGCAAGGAAGCAAGGGCAAAAATGAACTATTGGGACTTCATCAAGATAAAAAGCTTTTGCACAGCAAAAGAAACAGTCAACAAAACCAAAAGACAACCAATCAGAATGGGAGAAGATATTTGCAAATGACATATCAGATAAAGGGCTAGTATCCAAAATCTATAAAGAACTTCTTAAACTCAACACCCGAAGAACAAATGATCCAATCAAGAAATGGGCAGAAGACATGAACAGACATTTTTCCAAAGAAGACATCCAAATGGCCAACAGACACATGAAAAAGTGCTCAACATTGCTCGGCATCAGGGAAATCCAAATCAAAACCTCAATGAGATACCACCTCAACCAGTCAGAATGGCTAAAATTAACAAGTCAGGAAACGACAGATGTTGGCGAGGATGCGGAGAAAGGGGAACCCTCCTACACTGTTGGTTGGAATGCAAGCTGGTGCAGCCACTCTGGAAAACAGTATGGAAGTTCCTCAAAAAGATGAAAATAGAGCTACCCTAGGACCCAGCAATTGCACTACTGGGTATTTACCCCAAAGATACAAATGTAGGGATCTGAAGGGGTACGTGCACCCTGATGTTTATAGCAGCAATGTCCACAATAGCCAAACTGTGGAAAGAGCCAAGATGTCCATCGACAGATGAATGGATAAAGAAGATGTGGTATATATATACAATGGAATATTATGCAGCCATCAAAAAGAATGAAATCTTGCCATTTGCAACGACGTGGATGGAACTGGAGGGTATTATGCTGAGCGAAATAAGTCAATCAGAGAAAGACATGTATCATATGACCTCACTGATATGAGGAATTCTTAATCTCAGGAAACAAACCGAGGGTTGCTGGAGTGGTGGGGGGTGGGAGGGATGGGGTGGCTGGGTGATAGACATTGGGGAGGGTATGTGCTATGGTGAATGCTGTGAATTGTGCAAAACTGTTGAATCACAGATCTGTACCTCTGAAACAAATAATACATTATATGTTAAAAAAAAAAAAGAAGATGATAGCAGGAGGGGAGGAATGAAGGGGGGGAATCTGAGGGGGAGACGAACCATGAGAAACTATGGACTCTGAAAAACACACTGGGGGTTCTAGAGGGGAGGGGAGTGGGGGGATGGGTTAGCCTGGTGATGGGTATTAAGGAGGGCACGTTCTGCATGGAGCACTGGGTGTTATACGCAAACAATGAATCATGGAACACTACATCAAAAACTAATGATGTAATGTATGGTGATTAACATAACATAATAATAAAAAAAAGAAAAAAAAAGAAAATATATGCTTTTATTTGTTGTCAGTTAAGGATAGCAGTAACTAAATAATTTGTAAGTAAATTAATCAAATAATAACTAAATAAATTATAAAACATAAATTAACAAAAAGCAAATTTAAAATTATAATAAATAAACAAAAAGTAATTAAAATTCTGCAATTAAAATTAGTAATCACCATTTAAAAGCAAACTTTTCTGAAGGGTTTTATATAAATTACTTTGATAGATGTGAAATATACCAGGCAGGCAAAAGAAAATTGAATATGAAATGTCTGATTTGAAGTTAGTTTTGTTATTTGTACTTTTTCTTTTAACCTCTTAGGAGCTTAAAAATTGAGTTATGTATAAAGCAATTGACTTTCAATAGTTGCTTATTTCTCTTTTAAAATTGTGGTATTAATAGAAACTCATAAGCCTGGTACTTTATTAAAAGTGGGGATCATTGAGTAGATCTGTGTGTGATTCTGATAAATGGAAGACACCTGCTTCAGAGTACTCTCTCTATACATTGGGGTTTTTTTGTTTTGTTTTGTTTTGAGAGGGACAGACAGAGAGAGAGAGTTGGGTGGGGAGGGGCAGAGGGAAAGAGAATCTTAAGCAGACTCCATGCCCAGCACGGAGCCTAACATGGGGCTTGATCTCACAACCCAGAGATCATGACCTGAGCTGAAATCAAGAGTCAGACACCTAACCGACTGAGCCACCCAGGTGCCCCAATATGTTTTTAATGAGAGGAAAACATACTGTAGAAAGTTCTTTAAAATAAAATTATAAAAAATAAGGGAAAACTAGTTTGGGAGAAATAAAATGTGTTACATCAACTGGTGGCACCATTTTGTTGGTAGAACACATAAAATGAGGTTTGAAGTAACCTACATTAATAAACACACACGTGGGAACTTCTTGTATTCCATTTGGAAATGATTAAAAAATGGTTCAGATCAGTTTTATGCTTATCAAAAGGATACTTTTATTGATTTCTAACATTTTTTACTTAATTCAAAACAAGCATCATATTAGTCTCTTTATCTGTCTTATCCAGAACATCTCATTTGTCCAAAATTTTTCACAAACACCAAAGACTACTCTTGTTTTCCATTAACCAAAATTATGATAGCTCTTTTCAGAAAATATTTGGTTCTATTCACCCAGCTTTCATTGCATTAATTGCATGAATTCAGCTAAGATTTGGCTTATGTACAACAGAACAAAAATTGTAACTGGTGATTTTTAATCAAAATTATGACCAAATAGAGTATGCCGAATCAAATCTAGAATTCAAACTCACAAAAAGGGAGAAAAGTTATCTTAAAGGACAAGCTAACTAGTAAATATTTTTAACAAGGATACCTTTCTGACATTATATGTGTGCATCTGTATGAGCAGAAATAAATGAATAATTGATTCTTGGGAAAGAATATGTCTTGAAGTGGGCCATGCACTTGAAGCCAAACAGACACCATTTACTGAAAGGAAGTAGGTTTTGTTTAACTGGGAGTTATTATAATGCTGTCAAACAGATTATTGTTCATCAAGCAAGACATGAATGATTTTAATTGACTGAGGATGTTATTTACTTGACATGGACATAGAGCTCAAATGAAAGGTTATGTATTCGTTGATTTTTTTTACACTAAGGCCTTGCTGTGGTGTTCATGCTTTGTGTGGTGTCCCTTACACAGTAACTGCTGCAGAAAGGCTTTCTGAGTAGTTCATGAAATGAATGTCTTTGGGGACACACTGAAAAGTGTTATGAAATAGTTTAATTCCTTCACATTTTAAAGAGCTCTTTTTCAAAGAGAACTGATTTGAACTTCAGTTCTGCCATGGCTTAACTTCTGTCATTGGCTGACTTATTCAACCTTAATGAGCATCTCATTTCTAAAATGGAATTAGTGATACTACTTCATAAGAATATTGTTAAGATTAAGTGAGGACACATTCATGAAAACATAAAATAACATTTCAGGGCAATGTGACTCAAGGGAAAGTACACGGAGTCTTATGATTAGATAAATCTACATTTATACTCACCTAGTGAGAAATTGGATTATTGTTGGTTCCAACTTTTTACTTCCAGTGTTGTATCATTATATATCCATGTCTTTTGCCATGTAACTTGGCAGTGTTTCCTGCTATGTGAATAAATTTCCTTGCCTGTTGATGTGGGGTTTGGCCATAGGAATTTGCTTTGACCAGTGGAGTGTTAGTGGTAGTGTCAAGTGAGAACTTTAGAGTTGTTTGTTACCTGGCACTATATTAGCACTAGTTGAGTACTCTATGGCCCTATTCAATTACTTGGAGTGCAGAATTTACTTTTTTCCAAAGCTGTTCGGATGGTTTTACATTTAATCTCTCCACATGTCGATAGTGGCTATAATACTTTACACTTATAGAAATCTATGGACTAAGAAGCAAAACATCTCTTAACATTAGGCTAGGCACCCTAGCATAATTGTTTTTATGTGTGCTTACCATATAGCATGGTATATTTCACTATATTTGTTTATAAGTATGGAATACAAATTGATTTTATACATAGTTCATCTCTGATAGTATTTATTAAATTACCTATGACAGACATAATTGGGCTCTGAAGTCACACCTGCTGACATAAGAAAAGACTGTCACATATTCTGGGCACTGAAAGTCCTCTAGGTCTCCTTTCATTGGTAGATATTCAGTGTATTGGTTTGGTTGTGTTGCTGAAACATGGGGATAGGGATGAGAGGGTGGGCTCTCCATCAACTGCAATGCTTGCATGCATACCCCTAAGTTGACAACGTCAGCTTTTTCTGTGTAATAAAGGGCTGAAATAAGCTACTATAAAAAAGACCCCAAAATAGAAGATTTAAGAATATAGATGCTTATTTCTCTCTCATGTAATGGTTTTGAAGTGAGTGGTCTTGGAAGGAAGAACAACTCTAATCCTCATGGTCACTGTGACAATCAAGTACTTTCTGAGATATACTCTGCCCTCAAATAGGGCACTGTCGTCATACCTATGGTTAAAACTAAATAACTGGCATGCTCAGGTTTCAGCCAGTGGAAGAGAGAAGAGAAGGCAGAAGCATCTCTATGGACTTAAGGCTCTAGCCAGGAAGTGACACATACCACTTCTGTTCACATATCACTATTGAGAACTTGGCCACATCTGCCTACAGGGGGGCTGGGACATGTAGTCTCCAGCTAGGTAACCAAGTTTTCAGCTTCAACTCTATTACTATGAAGCTCTACAACAGCTACAATGTAATAGAAGAAAAAGGGTCTCTTTCAACTTCTCCACCTAAATAGAATCTCCTTTTACTCTTAGGCCACTGCAACTTCTATATTGCTTTTAATCTCTAATGTAATCTTTTGGGATCATATGTACAGAGCTCCTACTTCAATTCTCTACTCTAGCCATGTGACTTTGAACAAGTTACTCTGGAGTCCCAGTTGCCTTATCTTTTAAATGAGCATTAAAATACTTACCTTGTAAAATAAAATGTCTGTAGAAGTACTTGGAACTGTGGCTGACACATGCTGAGCATCTAGTAAATGTGTCCTATTGTAGTTGTAGTCGTTGTATAAGCTTTGTTCATTGTAATGGCGAGGGACACTCACTGATGAGAAGGGACTGCCAATGCTGTTGCTGTTGGAGTCAACCTGAGATCTGGATTCCCAGAGGAATGAGATCCTAAGAAGGACCCTCACTTTCCTGTACTTCCACCTTGTTCCTCACACAATTCTCCAGCACTCTGGGCACATTTGCTGTATAACATACTGGATTTGGGCAGGATGAGCCTTTCTGGACCTTCACGTGTCCTTGGAGCCTGATTTCTGCAGTTTTGCTCCTTCCTGCTCTCCAACAACTCCTGCCCAGAGATATTAAACATGCTCAGTGCAAGCCATATATATGATTCTCTGCAGGTGTCAGTTGGGCCTGCTTGTGTCAGGAAGGGATCTCAGGTTGGCTTGGTCAGCCCCTGACCACCTCCTAGAGGTCTGCGGTCAGAGACATCCCAAAGCAGGCCTGTGCAGGCAACTTTACAATGGGCCTGGGCAAGGCCTCACAAACCCAATTTGGCTCCCAATGGGCTCCTTTCTTGCCTGTTCTCTAATGAGGTGGGGTGGATTTCACCTCAGTTGCTTAGGGGACTGCATATAAGCATTACCACTCCCTTCACTCCAACAAACTCACTAGAACTGCACTGTCCAATATACTAGCCACTGGCCACATGTGCTACTGAGCTTTTCAAATGTGGCTAGTTTATCTCCCAGTAAAGCTGAGGACAATTCCAAGTAGGCAGGTGTTATTTTCAGAAACTATAATGTAATTTGCCAATGCAAGATAAATTGTGTAAAGACTCTTGACTACCATATCTGACCATAGGAGCTTTATTATTGTTGACCATATCATAAAGAAGAAACATTTATGGTCAGTGTTACCTGGCACTGTATAAATTATAATTAAATTCTGTAAATTTCAAATGACATCCATTTACATAAGAATGACTCAAACAAGAAAGATGACTTGGGTGACTCAGTAAACCTTAAGGACTGCAAATTAGAAATGATGAGATACACCATTTCAATATTAACTGTCAGAACATGCATTTTTAAAATACTCCTGTCATATACTTTTCTGTTTAATCAGAAGTAAAGTTAGTAGTGATGTTATCTAAGCAAGTCTTAGGAGGATTCTAATTAGCTGAGGATATTTTTTCTAGTTAATCCCAATTCTGATTGATAAAATAATTACATTGTCAAATTAGGGGTGGGGGAACTTACATGCATAGGAATCCGGTTCTGAACTGAATTCTCTTAGACATAGGGAGGTGTATACCAGCAGGTTCAGTTCTTAAAGGTTCAACAGTAGGAGTATCATTCTATCAACTTTTAGAAACTTGATTTTTGGTTGTTTATACTAAGCCTGTGTACCTCAGGATACAATCAGAAAAGCAGAACTGCTAGGAGCTATATTCATTTATTCATTCATTCATTCATTCATTCATGTATTTATATTAAAGGCTTTCTTATAGAGGTTTGACCATACAAAATAGCAGAAGCTGATTAACAGGCATTGTGAGGCCACTGTCCTTGTGTCTGATGCTAAAGATTGAAGTTTACATGGAAAAGGGAAGATGATGTGAAGTGGAGGAGAGCAGAACAAGCTGGCACCCATAAGCATCAGTTCTTACTTCCTTTTACTTTGATGGCAAAGGTTTCCTGCAGAAGCCAGGCCCTTCCCTTCATCCTGGAGCAACACACACACATACACACACGCACACACACACACGTTGGAAAAGCAAGAGGAGAATTCAGGAGAAGGTGGAGCTGTTGTAGACCCTGCCCCTGACTTACACCAACGAGGTGAACCAGAGGATGAGTGACAATTTGTATGACCCACACCGATGTTGCTGCTTTACTTCCACTCTCCAAATCAGAGTGGCTCTGCAGCTCACCATCAATGGAAAGATACAGGGAAGGGAAGCCAGGGAAATGTAGTTCAACCTAGCCAAGTGGAAGCAATACAAAGCCACTATTGTGTCTCTTCATGTGTGTCTTTTGTTTCAATCTGTCCTCCATACACAGTGTTATCAGGTGTGTGTATATATATGTATATATATAGAGAGAGAGAGAGAGAGAGAGAGAGAAAGAGTGAGCGTGCTATATATAGCTTTTCTTGTCTTTCTCCCTCCTTATTGGGTACATGTTTTGAACCTGTTGGCATTGTCTCCTTGCTGTATATCTCTTTGTTTCTGTCTTTTGGGCCTGTTTTTTTTTTTTGTTTTGTTTTTTGTTTTTTCCTTTTCTCTGACTCTCTATCTTTTCTTTCTTGCATCTTTGCCTCTTGGCTTCTTGCCTGTTTGTCTCACTCTGTTATGATCAAGAGACTAAATTGCTTTTACAATTTTTTAGTTAATTTAGTGAATATATTTTACGGTCTCTATTCTTAACATTCAAATACAGGGTGACTTAGATTTATTTCTAGAAAAAAAAAATGAATCAACTTAAAAAAAAGGTGGTCCCTAGATTAATGTTTTCTGTGAGTAAATAGCCCTGGTAGAAACAGTCTGATCAATATTAAAAGTAATCGATGCCAAGCTTTAATGGGTGTCTCAGAGCTCTGACAGCTGCCGTGCATCACCTCTGGCCACTGCAGCATTTGACCGACCACTACTCCATCTGCTTTTTAAAGAGTACGCACCACCTCATTTCCCTGTTCTGCATTTTTTGATGTTAGAGAACGCCTCGTGCAGTCAGAAGAGGTAGCTGCCTCCAAAATTAAGGGATTTCTAGAAAGTATTTTTTGAAATATTTTTCTAGAGACGTTTTGAAACCATCATCCATTTGGAACAATTACCAAATTAGCAAACATACAATTGCCCAAGTGGATGTTATTATTTTGTCACACTCCCATGTGGACCAGATGAATGGGACATTTTTCTTCTGTAGCCTAAATGTGTGGGTGTTTGATTTTGGGAGAAGGCTCATTGGAAAGTACCAAATGTTGCTTAGTGTGGTGCTGGGCACACTGACCAAGAGGGGAGATTTGGACTTGCTGGAGAACAGCAGAGAGCAGCAGGGTACCTGGATGGAGAGAAATAAATGTCAGGAGACAGCAAGATGGGAGAGTGCAAACAAATCTTTTGTGCATCTTAGCTTAACAAGGATAGGCCCTCTATGGCTGCATATCTTCAAAAAGTCACATCTGAAACCTGTAATCCATTAGATAGATCTGGGTCTTGCCTATGTGTATAGGTTCAGGCCCTCTCCAGGCAGAAGGGGTAATGGAGAACTCAGTTCAGGACAGAGGATCATTCATGACAGCTGGGCTTCTCTCTCAGGTACACATAAACCACACACACATACCCACTCACAAAACCACCTTGGAAAAGGGCAAGTTATAATTATCATATTGATATCTTTGCTACAGAATTTCAGAATTTACAGAGTGTTTATTATTTCAGAATGCAGAGAATAAGAAGTTAGTTAGTGACCGCAATTAGGAGGAAGTGTGGAGAGAGTAGATAAGAGAGAACAAGGAGATAAACAGGGAAGAAATGCCCAGGGATGGGGAGTACATAGAAAGTAAGAAACAGAGAATGCAGTTAACTGCGGGAACTTGTTACCTTATCACAAATCTAATCAACCGATGACTGATGTTTTCTGTAAATGCGCCTAGGCATCTTGAGAAGAGATGCAGCAGATTGGAGAGTACTGAGATTTCACAGTCTAGACTACAAAATTAATTAAGAACATTTGGGAAAAAATAGTTCAAAGATTTCAGAAAAGGACAGCTATGCAGGCTGCTTTTATTAAGCTTTGCAGGGTTGGGAATACTGACGAAGGCCCATATGTGTTTCAAACAGCTCTTTGGCTGCGGAGAAGCAGAGCTGGACAATTAGTGGGCCACCACCTCAATCAGCGTTCAGGATCTCGGTGGGGGCAGGGAGTCATCAATCTAAGCAGCCTAGGAAGCAGATGCCTGGCCATGTATGCAGAAACAAGAATAGTCCCAACTGACCTCAGTGACACAGCAGTCATATGACGCCGCCTGGACTGCCCTGTGAAGTCTGAGCAGATAGCACTGTGGGTTCCCCCCCCACCACCACCAAAACACACACTGCTCCAGAAAGTTGACATCAAAGGTGAGAAAAATAACCACCACCTGCTCTCTCAAAGCATTAACATCACTTAGTTTGTCTGGAATCATTCTTGCGTAGATTAAATGCCTTTCCCCGCCTAGTGGTAGTTATATCAAACTTAGGATGATTTCGATCTTAGTAAGGAAGTTGTTTTCTCTTCTCTAAGGTTTTCATATTCATTGCTATTCCCTTCAGTGTCTCTTTCCAGGCATCCTTGACAAGTAGTATTGGAATATTGGAATATTCAGAACAATGGACTTCATGAGATTCTTCTCAGATCTGCTGTGATCTTCTCTGTCTGTGGGTGTCCCTGATGCAAGAGAGAAGAAAATAAATAAAAGCACATGCCTTCAGTTCTCACCGTGCCTGTCATGGCTTCCTCATCTTTAGCACGAGGTGATCAAGCTGCATTGTGTCCAGGTCTACTTGAGTCTTGACAACGTGACAGAAACAAATTTGATGCCTTTTTTAAGAACTCAGAGACTTTTTGTAATAAGCACGTTTCTTTTCTTTAAAATTACTAGCAGATCGGTTCAACATTTTGGAGGCCTCCAAAACATGAAGATAAACCTTTATTCAAATATGAAGAATTTTGAAGAGCTTTGGATGTGTCTCTTACAACTCAGTAATTCCACTAGAGAAACAGGTACAAGTGCACAGCTTGTCAATAAGAATAAGTGGATGGATGTTGGGAGGGCATGGAAAAGGTGGGACTGTGTGGAAGTTGTAACACAAAGATGAGCTAGCAAAATTGTAGCTTCTCTGTCATGGCTGGGAAGTGCCTGGGTCCAGGGGGTGTGGTAGAAAATCAGGATGTTGCCCATTGATTGTCCCTGCAGGAATGTATAAAAGTCAGGTCATATGAAGCCTGGGGATCTGAAGACCCAGTCCAGGAGGCAAACTGCCTTTTACGCTGGTGAGCTAAGGCCAGAAAGTTGGTAGAGCCAACAGGGTGGAGATGGTGTCACAATCATATCTTCCTCAGTTAGAGTCCCAGAAAGGAGCTCTTACTGGAATTCAAACTTATACTAAATTGCTTAGGACAGACACCTAGGAGGTTTAAAATGAGTTTCACTATACAGTATGGAGGTTTCTCAAAAAGTTAAATATACTTACCTACCCTATGGCCCAGCAATTGCACTACTAGGTATTTACCCCAAAGGATACAAACATAGTGATTCAAAGGGACACATGCACCCCAATGTTTATAGCAGCAATGTCTACAATAACCCCAATATGGAAAGAGCCCAGATGAATTGATAAAGAAGAGTGGTGTGGATATAGATATATAGATATAGTTATAGATATACACAAAGGACTATTACTCAGCCATCAAAAAGAATGAAATCATGCCATTTGCAATGATGTGGATGGAACTAGAAGGTATTATGCTAAATGAAGTAAGTCAGTCAAAGACAAAGTACCGTATGATTTCACTCATATATGGAATTTAAGAAATAAAACAGATGAACATAGGGGAGGGAAGGAAAAATAAAATAAGATGAAAATTGAGAGGGAAGCAAACTATAAGAGACTCTTTTTTTTTTTTTTTTTTAAAGATTTATTTATTTATTTGAGAGAGCAAGAATGAGAGAGAGAGAGAGTACATGAGAGGAGGGAGGGTTAGAGGGAGAAGCAGGCTCCTCGCCGAGCAGGGAGCCTGATGCGGGACTCGATCCAGGGACTCCAGGATCATGACCTGAGCCGAAGGCAGCCGCTTAACCAACTGAGCCACCCAGGCGCCCCAAACTATAAGAGACTCTTAACTATAGGGAACAAACAGGGTTGCTGGAGGGGAGGTGGGTAGGGGGAAGGGATCATTGGGTGAGGGGCATTAAGGAGGGCACTTGAGGTAATGAGCACTGGGTGTTATGAATCACTAAATTCTACCCCTGAAACTAATAAAAAATGAGTTTTGCTATATAGGAAGAGGATATGAATTCCTTTGGGATCATACATTATATTGTGTCTTCATAAATGTTTGGAACATGTCTCCAGGCAAAATTCTTTTCATTGAAACCTATGAAGGAGAGAAAAAAAGGGAAGCAGTATTATTTTTCTTTCATCTCTTTATATTCATGATGCTAACAGACAATATATAATTAGCTTTAATCTGGTATGACTGTTTGGGGACTAACCATTATTTCAAGGATAGGTCTTATTTGGATTTGGCTTATGTGTTCAATCTTGTACTGCACAGTTTAGGGAAGAGATACAAAAGTCAACTGAGTAGACATATTATTGACTTACTTTGCCATGTTATCCATGATCATATTTCTGTTGTTTCTTTTTTCTTATAATTATGCTCCTTAGAGAGATTGTGAAAAGTACAGAATATAATTTAAAAATCATGTTACCAGTAGTTTCACACAAGAGGCCATTGCTAGTAACATTTGGAGACATTGCTTTGTAGTTGTTTTCTTTGGCTCTGCAAATCATAGAACATATTATTAACAAATTTTTTATATTTTAAAAGTGGGCATGATCCTTATTTCCCCTTATTAAAGAGGGCTATAATAAGCCAGTACTGATTCTTAGTGATTTTTATTTATTTATTTATTTATTTATTTATTTTTTAAAAATTTTATTTATTTATTTTGACAGAGAGAGACACAGCGAGAGAGGGAACACAAGCAGGGGGAGTGGCAGAGGGAGAGGGAGAGGGAGAAGCAGGCTCCCCGCTGAGCAGGGAGCCCAACACGGGGCTCGATCCCAGGACCCTGGGATCATGACCTGAGCCGAAGGCAGACGCTTAACGACTGAGCCACCCAGGTGCCCCTGATTCTTAGTGATTTTTAAAGTGGACCAAACTTGTCTCTGCTGTCTCTAATATTTTTAGCTTTACCCTCCTGACTTTCCTACTCTAAGTGCCTCATATGGTGGTGCTTTTGTCCACCCTTCCCATTACATCACATAAGCTACTGTGCCTCCGTTTGGCCTATTGTTCTTTTGTAGATAACCCCCCCCCCCAATCCATACTCCAGCCCCAACCTTCAGTAACATATTCAAATAGGGATTTTTAAAATACCCAGAACCCCTTGACATCAAAACTTGCACATCTGATTCACTAATGACTGAGGTAGATTGAGAGGTCCCCAAATCCTACTATGTTGTATTTAATGTCCTTAGCTGGAACTCCATATGGGATGATTAGAAAATGTTCACAACATTGGTGCTTCAGAGAGGGGCCCCCTCCCTCTTTCCCTTTTATTTTTAAATTTTTTTAAGATTTTATTTATTTATCTGATAGAGCGAGCGAGTTAGCGAGCACAGAAGCAGGGGGAGGGATAGAGGGAGAGGGAGAAGCAGGCTCTCTGCTGAGCAGGGAGCGCAACACGGGGCTCGATCCCAGGACCCTGGGATCATGACCTGAGCCAAAGGCAGGCACTTAACGTAAGCACCCCGACCTCTTTCCCTTTTAAAGTTAACTAAGCCTTTAATTTGGAACTTGCTTATGAAGATATCTTCTCTATGTCCCAGTCCAGTGAAGGAGTTTAGCTGGTGTCTGGTATCCAGTGAGACTGAGCCATAGGAACAAGGTTTAGCCAACAAATCTAGGAGTCAACCTTGATTCCTCTCTTTCTCTTACCTGCCCACCTCACATGCTCATACACACATGCCTTTCTAATCCATCAGCAAGTTCAATCCATGAAGACTTCGAAACACATCTATAATTCAGCACAGCTTTCTCTATCCACTATCACTGTCCTTGTCCAAGCTCCTGTCAGGAACAATTGTGAAAGACTTAGAAATGAGCAAAAAAGATTACCAGATGTTTAGTACATTTTTTCCTGGTCATCTGTGCTTCTTATAGTTTTTGAGCTATTTTACAACTCTTTTAAATTGTAGAAAACTGATAGTAATGCATATGATTCTTAGACAAATGCAATTGTTGTCCTGTGGATATTGGCCAGTTTTGCATCTTTTGCCTTTGAAATTAATTTCAGCATTGCAGATTGGTAATACATGTAGTACATGTATAGATTGTAATACATTCTTTGACTTCTCTTTTGCATTAGTTGTAACATCTTACTGGTTTCTTCATTAATTAATGAATTAAATACCATCTTTGACACGTGTTCATTTTGTTTGTATGAGAGTCATGGTTTTATCTTAAACACTGTTCTTGAATACCATTTTCAATTCTTCCCTGGATTATATCAGTCTTCTAACTTGTTTGATTATTTTCTCTCTGTTCTCCTTCAGATATTTCTCCATAGAGCAACTTGAGTGATCTATTCAAAAATAGACCAGGCCATCTTGCTTCTCAGCTGAAAAATTTCCAAAGGCTTCTTATTGTTCTTATAATAAAATCTAAACTCCATAGCATGGTTTACAAAACCCTAAAGGATTTGGAATTTATAATCTCTCCAACCTACTCTTATGTCCTTCCCCTGATTTCTCACCAGACTTTAGCTACACTGGCTCCATTTCTGTTCCTGAAATTTATCAAAACTTTTTCCATCTCAGGACCTTTGCACTTGTTTATCTCTGCCATGTTTTATCTTAGACATTTGCCTGGTTGACTCAGTGTCATTGCTTAGATCTCAGCTTCTTTCCCAGATTCCTCTGAGAGGTTTTGGTCTCATTTTCTTTCCCAGATAAGCTTTCCCTAGTTCATCTTTATAAAATCAGCTCCTGCATTTACTATTTATTTTGTCCTATTTATTGTAATCCATATTAAGCTTACTTATTCCTTTTTTCATCTCTCTTTGACACCCCCACTAGAAAAAAGACTCAATGAATGGATGAAATGTGTGGTCATATCATCTGCTTTATTACCAGATCTATTTCATATAGTAAAGAGTATTTGTTGGATAAATGAAAAATATGGGCCATGAATTACCAGGAGAGGAATAAGTCCTTGAATTTCAGAGGCAGGGGTTTGGGGACAGAAGACTGAGAAAATAGAGGTAAGTTCCAGACAGATGTTAACCAGAAAGATGATGTGTTCATGAGGACCAGTAAGCCAGGTATAGGTGTGGATATATCCAGGAATTGGAACAAGTAAGGATACAGTGCCCAGATATGCATATGATAGTCTTTGGAAGAACAGATAATCCACCTTTTATCTACCTGTTAGTCTTATTTATTTATTTATTTATTTATTTATTTATTTATTTATTTAAAGATTTTATTTATTTTGAGAGAGAGAGAGAATGAGAGAGAGAACACATGAGAGGGGGGAGGGTCAGAGGGAGAAGCAGACTCCCTGCCGAGCAGGAAGCCCGATGCGGGACTGGATCCAGGGACTCCAGGATCATGACCTGAGCCGAAGGCAGTTGCCCAACCAACTGAGCCACCCAGGCACCCTGTTAGTCATATATATTTAGTGTAAGGTCCTAGCCCTTGTTGTTTTGGGATTTTGGTAGAAATTCAATAATTACCCCCAATCTCATGAATGTAGTAATTTTATTATCTGCGTTTTTAGAACATTATTGGTATGCGATTGATGCTGGATGAGTATAGAATGAGTGAGTAAATATCTTGTATGTGAATATAGTTAATAGAGAGAGGGATAAAGAAGATGCTTTGATATACTGATGATAATTGAACTGATATGGGAAAATGAAATGTTGCTCTAAGAGTAGTTTGAATAGCAAGCGCTCATTGTCCACCAATCTTTTTCTTATTCCAAGTCCTTCATGGTCTTGTTCTCTTCTTCAGGTGCTTTTCATCTTCTTTTTTTTTTTTTTTTTCAGATTTATTTGTTTATTTGAGAGAGAGAGAGAGAGAGAAAGAATGTGCATGCAAGTGTGGGGAGGGGCAGAAGGAGAGAATCTTTAAGCAGAGTCCCCACTGAGTGCAGAGCCCAATGTGGGGCAATCCCACAGCCCACAAATCATGACCTGAGCCAAACCAAGAATCAGATGCTTAACTGATGGAGCCACACAGGCGTCCCAACTTTCATCTTCTAATCACTTTTTCTCTATTGCTCTCCTATTTTTTTTTCAGTATGTTTTACTTTTTATTGGCATTTCTCTACTGTCTTCACCTTCTCCAGAAAATCAGTATGACAGGGTCTGAAGACCCCAAGTATATCTCACTCATTCTATTGAGATTTTTGAAGAAGAGCGTATACATTAAGGACCATAAGTTGATGGTGTTAGTGATGCTGATATTTTAATGTTTAATGAAGCATCATTAAAACATCAAAGCCTCCAGAACATGAAAATTGAGCATTGACTATGAAATTATGATTATATCTAATGGAAGAAATGTGATGTCTCTACTTGGATTCTCCAGAAAGTAGAGCCTGAACCAAAAACTGAAGTTGTCATACTTCATTGGGGGGAGTGACATCCAAGGAGGTGAAGAGAGGGCCAGGTAAATGGGAAAGAAAGGAGAGCAGAACAAAGATGCATTATGAAGTTGACCAGAGCTATGGGTGACTAGTTGTTTGAGCTTCCAGGTCTGCCTAAAGAGGCATATGAAATGAATCTCAAGATTATCCATATAGGGAAATAAAAGGGAAAGCAAATCTATCAGCTTACATTCCCCCTTAGTCATAGGATCACCCATGGATTGATAATTTTTCAGCATTTTCAAGTTGTGCATTTGTGAATGTCAAGAGGATTCCAATGGGGTTCACTATTACAATGTCATTTAAAAAGCTCCTGGGCAGAAAGTAAGTGATGTGTTGTGCAGAACTGAGGTGAGGCGCCATCACGTTGCTCTGGTGTGAAGGTCCAGGTGGCCAGAGTAAGAAACAGGTGAGACCAAGGGAACTTGAAGAGGTGTCAATAAATGTTTAAAATACAGGGAAATAACAACATTAAAAAAGGGTAGGGGAGAGACAGAAGACCAGGAACAAGACAGAGAACAATTAACCAGCTGAGTGAACCTTATAGAATGCAGTCCATCTCTTACAACCTCAGACCCTTCAACTGTGAAATGATGGAACTAATGTTGGCTAAACAGTGAAATCAGCAGTGATCTTTAGAAACACTAATGCTTAGGTCCCACCTTCAGATATTCTGATTTAATTTGTCTCTAGTGCAACCTAAGCATTGGAATTAAAAAAACAAAAACAAATGAACAAAAAAAACTGCCTAGATGATTCTCATATGTAGGCAAGATTGAAAATCTTCATTTAGAGTCTCTAAGGGCTCATTCAGTTCTAATGTGTTATTATTCCATCTGCTATTTTAAAAACTTTTTTTTTTTTTTTAAGTAGGCTCTGTGGAGCCCAATGCAGGGCCTGAACTCATGACCCTGAGATCAAGACCTGAACTGGGATTAAGAGTCAGACACTTAACCAAATGAGCTGTCCAGGTGCCCCTTTAAAAACTTCTAAGGAAAAATATTCTCCAGCCATGTACATCCAGATGTGTTTTATAGGAACTTTCAGATTCAGCAAACTTATATTCCTCCTTTTAAGAACCATATCTCAGTTAAGCAGATGATTGTGGATTCCTCAATTTTAGGTGAACTATAAGTTAAATTAATTATTTCAATGGGCCTTTGATTAATATTCTTTTGTTTCTCCGGAATGACTCTGTTGCAATTTCTATTGGCTGCATAGTATGGTTCTGCAGAAAGTCTGCCTGGTGATCTTCCCTCTTGCCAAATTCTTTTGGAGAAATTGCTGACTGGAAACTCTTTTTTCCTATTTTGCAATAATTGGACTGATTTTCAGTTACTTGTCTCTAAAAATATGAAATACTAAGTAGACATAAAAATTTTTAAATATAAAATATATTTAAGGTATAAAGAAGGAAGAGGAAGAAAAAAAAAAAGTCCGTGAATCCACTACCTATTTTAGAAGCAAAAAATTAAACCAAAATTCCCTGTGGGGATGCCCTTGCATTGTAATTTATTCTATTATGGTCACTCAAGGGTAGTCTCCACCATGAATGTTATGTATGCATGTGATAGAGGGAGAGAAAGAAATAGAGACCAAGATGGAGAAGAACAGGGAGTGGGGTTGGGGGAGAAGGTCACTGCATGAGGCATTTATGACCACTACTAAAACTTATGTACACAAATTTTCCCACATTTTAGACAGAACTCAAATATGTAGTCCCACCCAGATGGCAGTATGCCCAGTATGAAAATAAAGTGGTTTGCAAAACACACGACATATTCTCTGCTATACCATGATACTTTGATGAACATTCAAATTGCTTTCCTTTATTACAATTGAGCTGTTATATACATTCTTTTATAAGTCTCTCAGTGTCCATGTGCAAGAATTTCTCTTAGTAGCTCTTGAACATTTTTTTTTGCCATAACTCAGTGTAAGAAATGTATTTTACATCATCTCTCAGTGTAAACATATACCCATATAAACACTTAAAACTGGAGGGAATTTTCACCAAGAAATAGTTATCCATTATTCTCTAAAAAGAAATCACCAATTTAGAGTTCTGAATTTCTGTTGCTTTTAACCTGTCTAAATTTTAATACTAATTCTCCTCGAGCAGAAAGAACTAAAGGCTAATCCTGAGATGTTACATTCTTTTCTTGATTCATCAGACTTTTCAGTTATAACTTTCCCATGAAAAACAACTCACTTATTTCTGAAAATTAGATTTTTTCCCCACATTTCTCTTTTTACCAAGATCATCTGATCTCGTCCCTGAATCTGGTTGGGGGCTATGAATGAACCAACATAAATGAAGGAGTTTACTCAGGTCTCATTGGACAACACTGATTTCATGATCACAGCCTATTTTATTAGTTTTTTTTTTTCCCTCAATTTTGTCAGGGGGTGGGAGAAATACCATATTGCTTTATGAATTTCCTCTGGAATGTATAAAGTGAACTTTTTATTTTCAGAATGTTTGTGGACCACTGAATGTGTATATGGATGTATTTATATGTATGTGTTTTTAATTATAAATTTCTTATAAAGTCCTTTGCCTCTCCCTTTTTTTATTAAGTGTTCATATTTTTCCATATTTTGAACTTTTTATATAAATTTAACCATTAATATTTAAATGTAAAAATAGGTATGTTTTATCTTATATGCAATTTCAGTATACATGTAATATATAACCATGCATGTGTGCATTTCTTCATTTTATGATGCCAGGAGAGAACTATAATTTAAAATTATTAATGAGGAAGTAGTAGGAAGATCAGTTGGAAAAAAAAAAGTGAAATTGGTGCTGAGACAAATTGGGAAGTCTTTGCATTAATCCATAAGAAAAGGAAGTAAAATGTGAAATATAGAAAAGAGGAAATAGTAGAAGTTCCAACTGAGTATTTTCCAAGAAGTTTTGGCAGTTAATTTACTGCCTGTAAGAGGAGATGTTACAATGTCAATTTTAAGTTATTGCATCTGTTGCCTGGGAGGAAGGTGCTGCCAAAAAGAGAAATGAGAGTTGGTGTAAGGAGCACTTTTATGGCGGAAATGATCGGCTTGGGAGATTTAAAAAGTATAAAGAAGCAGAAAAAATTCCCATGACCCTAGAGGGCAAGGGATACTAAGATTTTAACGTATATCCTTTTAGACTACTCAAAGTATACTTTACAGAGCTATTATTTTAAGTACAATTTTTAAAACCATTTTTATACTTAATATGAGTATATCTTCATGTTAAAAAACATTTTTTATAAATAGCTATTTAAATATGTGCAGAATAGTTTTACATAAATGTACCACTACCTTAATTTTGGACAATTTGATTCGCTTCAATTTGCCATTATTTTTTAAAGAAATCGGCATAATCTGAAATATTTTTGTGTACAATCTTAATTAAATTTTTGTTTATTACCTATAATAGAGTCTCAAAAATGTTATTATTATAACAATTATGTTTGTTTTAAGCCATTTGTAATGTGGCTTCTCCTCTCAGAAGAGCTATGCCAATGTATATCAGAATAGCTGCTCACCTTCTTCTACACTGAATACTCACATTAAAACAAATGGACAAAAGCAAGAAAAGAAACCTGCTAATTTAACATGGTGAAAAACAAAATATCAGCATCACATTGTTGCTTTATTTTTTATTAATTTTTTCGCCTATTCAAATACTGTGAGCTTTTAACATTGTATGTATGTGTGCATGTGTGTGTGCATATGCATATGTAAAAACTGTTTGACTCTTTATTGAGACTCAGTATTTTAAAATCTGTTTATAAGTGTTTTATATATATCAGGGATTTCTTTTTTCACTTTAATATTTTTTTTGCAAATACATTTTCCCATTTGTTAAAGAGAGTCATGTTCAATGTGCTGATTTTTATGGAATTCCTTAATGTAGTTAAAATATTTATCAAAGAAGTAAAATAGTAGGAGTCTCAGGGAATCCTTAGGTCAGCAAGTGGGCAATAGGCATTTGAAGCCCCACAATAAAGGATACGAACATGAAAATGGAAGGATACCAAGGATAAATGTTGTCTGTGGATTGCCTAGAATATGGTAGGCACTTAATAAATATTTGTTGGCTGGTTGCTTCTAAATCCTGCCTAGGATTTGTCTTACACCTGTCTCTCCTCCAGTCAAGATATAGTAATGAATTTCTTATGTTCAGTGAGGGCAAAGCATTTCTGTAACTTACAAGTAGGTAAAAATCAGAAATCTTTCTGCCTCCGTGCTTTGAGCCCCAGTGTTGCCAGACCTGGGTAAACTTTGGTGGATCGTGTTCTTAGCCGTAACAAAAGCCTATGGCTTTGTCTCTTTTCTGTGTAATGTTAAAACTTCCTGGCATAGTTGTGTCTTCATGTAACATAGAAGCAGGATGGGGAGCCACTGGCTTTAGAGGCTGGGCAATATTTTAATAATAGTACCCCCTGAGTAGATGAGGCAAAGAGGGATGTCACCAAGAGGTTTCTTGGTAAAGCCAGTAGCTTTGTGTTCTCTCCCACATTATACTGTATTTGAAAGAGATAAAAGGTTTGCCTCAGATGGCTTTATCTCTGTATAAATAGGCTGCTCCACTATACTTGATGGCAAGTTCTAGTTAGCATGATGAACCCAGCCTTCTGCTACTGATTTAGATTCATTCTTAGATATGGACTAGAATTCATCTCCAGCCTTCTAAGATTCTTATGGTGGATGATTGAAAAAAAACAAAACAAAACTAATTGTGTGAGATAAAAGTGATTTTTCGGGTATTTTTTCCATCTTCACAATTGATTATATGCACCAAGAAATGGCTGTAAGTGTACAGTAAGGGGTGTACCTGAAGGGGTGTGTGCTCAGGGACAATCTACCTGACAAGAGTCTTGATTCCACCACCTACTAGCTGTAGTGCCTTCAGGCAAGCCATCTTATCTCTTCAACCTAGAGTCCCCTCATTCTTAAAATAACCTTGTGATGTGTTCCCTCCAATATCAAAACTCTTGCATCCTGCAGTCTTTTGTTTTCTCAACCCTGGGTCTCTGCAGATCCTTCATTCTCTGAGTCTCTGGGTCCCACAACCAGGGCACTTGACCTTTACTGGGTCTCCCACATTCCTTATACAGGCCTTGGAGAAATGGAAGTGTTGCCATGTCCTTAAGTATCTAGCCATCTCCCTCTTTGAGTGCTGGACTCAGGGTACTGGTGGTGCTGTCTAGAGGGCACCAAGCTGTATAGGGGACAACCCCTTCACAATATAGACCCTTTGTCTTCAGGTGCCCCTTTCTCTATTGAGAACTTTCCATGGGCCCCCAAAGCCCTACAGATTTCAAAAGGAGCAAAGTGACCATGGTAGTATTTGTCCTTTGTGCTCTAACTCTTATTCTCTCCCTGAATCTTTCAGTGTTTCTCTTTCTTCCCCTCCAGCCCACCTTTTCCATTTATTCCCTAGGCTTCTATATGTTTCCCCTGTGCTATAGCCTGGTAGATCTTTCTACCTCTGTCTTCAGTCAATCAGACCTGCATCCTGATAGTTAATTATAGATAAAAATCTAGAAAACTGTTTTATTTTCTTCAGTAATACCAAGTCTTCAAGTCTCTGCTTTAAATTTAAAACTTCTTTTTTGAAAGTCAAATCTGAATATTAGCTCTTTGTCTTTGAATTCCTGCTATAACAACATTTATCATCCTTAAAGTAAATGAATGCCTCTGACTGACTAAAAAAGGGTTGGTACAAAAAAGTCAAAAGAGAAAATATATTGACATTATTCAGTAATTTAACTCATTGACCTTTCTTCAGTTATTATTATAACTTGAATGTCTACAATTATTTATTAAGATACCAAATTTCAAATTTCAAAACTTAAACTTTATTTTATTATTTTTTTAAATTTTATTTTTAAGTAATCTCTACCCCTTATGTGGGGCTTGAACTTACAACCCCGAGATCAAGAGTCACACACTCTACTGACTGAGCCAGCCAGGCGCCCCCAAAACTTAAATTTTAAATGAAAGTAGTAAAGTTCTACTTGTCATTAATTAATGCACACTGGCCTTTTGATAAACTTACTGTATCACATTTGATTGGAAATGTATTCTATGCATCTGAATATATTTATTCTTTTTTGGGTGAACAACCTTCCTGAAGCTTTATTATTATTATTATATTAGCTTTACTGGCCTATAACTTATAGAATCTAAAATTCATCTATTTTAACTGTAGAATCCATTGACTTTGGACAAATATATAGAGCTGTGGAACTACCAGTACAAACATGATGTAAAGCATTTCCATCACCCCAAAACATTTCCTTATGCTCCTTTGCAGTCAACACTCACAGCCCCTGACAACCATTGATCAGCTTTCTTTTGCTATAGTTTGGCTTTTTCTAGAATTTTATGTAAATGGAACTGTACTTTTCTGAAGTCTTTTTTTGTCTGGTTGACTTCAGATAGTATAATGCTTTGGAAATCTATTCATGTGTCGCATGTATCAATTGTTTCCTTTTTTATGCCGTGTAGTATTTCATTTAATGGATATATCACAATTTGATGAGTTGTTTGGGTTGTTTCCAGTTGTGGCGATTGTAAATAAAGCTGCTCTGAATATTCAAGTTTAAATTTTTGTGTGGAGAGATGTTTTCATTTCTCTTGGGTGACTCTATTGGAATAGGATTACTGGGTTTTATGGCAACTGGTATTTAACTTCTTTAAGGAGCTACCAAACTGTTTTTCAAGTAGCTGTTTTATTTTAAATTTCCACAAGTGATATGTGAGAGTTCCAGCCGCTCCATATCCATACTAACACTTGACATTTTCAGTCATTTTAATTTAAGCCATTGGAGAGGGTACATAGTGTCCTCTCATTGTGACTAATGACTGATGATGTCAAGCATCTTTTCATGTGCTTATTTGCTATTTGTAATAAATTCTTTATTAAAGGTCTGTTCAAATCTTCTTTTACTGGGTTATCTTTGAATTACATTGTAAGTGTTCTATACATAGTTTGGCTTCAAGTATTTTATTGGAGATATGTCTTGAAAAATGTCTTCTCCCAGTCTGTGTTTTTCCTTTTCAATTTCTTAACATGTCTTACAAAAAGCGAAAGTTTTTTTCTCTTTAAATATCGATGAGATCTATTTTGTCAATTTTTTTCATTATGTGATTGTTTATTTTATATGTTTTTATTCTATACATATATAGAACATATATATATGTTCTAAGAAATCTTTAACAAATTCAGGGTCACAAAAATATTCTTCAGTTTTTCTTCTAGTATATAGTAATTATATAGGTTCAGCTCATAGATGTGGGTCTATAATCTATTTTGCGTTAAGTTGTGTATATATAAAGTTAGGGTTGAGTTTTTGTTTGCTTGCTCTGTTTTGTTTTTTTCCATATAGATATCCAAATGTTTCTGTATAATATGCTGAAAAGACCGTCCTTCACCACAAAATTACCTTGGCATCTTTGTTGACAACTAAATGTCTATATATGTGTTAGTCTATTTCTGGACTCACTTTTCTGATCTATTTATCAATATATGGTTATGATTATACCAATATTATACTTGACTACTATAGATTTATAATGTCTTAAAATCATGCTGTCATTTAGTATAAATGTATAAATGTCATTTAGTATAAATAATTCAGCTTTGTTATTCTTTTCAAAATTGCTTTGGCAATTCTAGATCTTTTGTATTTCCATATAAATTTAGAATTAGCCCATCAATTTCTCCAAAAGCCCTGCTGAGATGTCAATTGGGATTGTGTTGAATCTTGACATCAATTTGGGAAAAACTGACATATTAACACTATTAAATCATTCTATTCATAGATATGGCTGTGTTAGCTCAGTTGCCATAAGAGAACACCACAGGCTGGGTGGCTTAAACAACAGAAATGTATTTTCTCCCAGTTCTGGAAGCTCAAAGACCAACATCAGATACTGGCAGGTTTGGTTTTCAGTGATACCTCACTTCTTGGCGTATAGCCAGTCACCCTCTTTCTGTGTCCTCACATGGCCTTTCCTTTGTGCACATGTCTGGGGGGGAGGGCAGGAAGAGAAAGAGAGAGAGAGAAAGGGAGAGAGAGAGAGAGAGAGATGTTGTCTCTTCCTCTTCTTGTAAGACACCAGTCTTATTGTATTAGGGCCCCAGCCTGACAATATGTCAAATCATTCAAACAAGCCAATCCCATCTTCCCATGGGAAGCAGAGGTCACTCCACTCTCTGGGTTTTACTTCCTGGCCTCAGGAAATCTTGAAGGCAGGAAACAGAAGTTGTTGGAAGTCTAACCACTTGCCAATATTTTGTGAAAGCCTGCATCATATAGTTGAAGAGAGTGAGCTAGGGTATAGGAGGATGGAATAAACAGAGGACAGTAGGGGTTGAAAAAGAGACACCGCCTTCAGGACCTACGGCTTTGAAGTTTACCTAGGGACTCCAAAACTTAGCTGATTGCCAATCCTGGAAAATCTTCCATCCTATACTTAGTGTGACATGGAAACAGCAGTCATTGGTTTAGATGAACTATGAAGGCTTAGGTCAGTATGGAGAAGAGACTCGAAAGTCTTTTTTTGTAATTGAAACAGTTGGCCTAATGTAAGAAATAAAGGTCAGATTTAAATTGATTTAAGAAAAGTAAAGAGATTTAAATTTCTTGAATATATGAGTTTATGGTTTATATTTTCTAAAATTGGAGATTGTTACATATGCTTGGACTAACTAATGAGTAAGTAGTCACTGGCCATTGAGTCAAAGTCTTACAGTTCTACAGAAATGATAAAAGAAACCCTTGGTGCCACCAAAGTGAAGGATTATGTATCCATTTATTCCTTCTTAATGAATACAAGTGTGGGAATTCATGTATGACCATCCACAACTATTCACAACAAATAGACTAGGATATTGAAAGGTGAAACCCTAGACCCCTATAAACTGGGATCCAGTTTTGGTAATGCATAGAGTATCTCTGTTACAACAGGTATGGTTTTCTTTATAAGTGTGAAAACTTCTTTGTTTCAAGTGACAGGTGGTTGGAAATATTACTTTTGTTTTTGGCAAAGGCTTGTAAGGTCTAGGCAGAAGAGAATGTTTTGGATACTCAGTTCAGAACCTAATCTCCACAGAAGCTAAGTCTGTCAATCAATATATATAACTTTGTCATGCTTCTTGTCACCACTTTGAGATGCTTCTTTCTTGGTTTTGAAAAATCTTATCAAACAGCAAAAAAAGTTGGCTAAACAATTATAGAATGCCCAATAGGAAGCTCTAGACAGTGTTTTCCCTGGGGCTTCTATCTCCGATGGCTACCTTTCTCCATCTGACAATTGAATGCTGTATTATGAAAAGAGAAAACTGTACTGGTGTTTTAGATTTCAAAGCCATTATGAAATTTGTCACAGAATAAGTTGCAAGTATTAGCATTGATCTGGTGCATTGTCTTCTATCTTTCACTATAAATATCTTCTGTAGTTTTGGTAAGTAGGAAAGGTCACTTTTGCTCTCCACCATTCCCCATCCCTCCACCACCCCACCTAAAATAACATTTTTATACTCCCTGAAGTTTTTCCAGAGTTAGTCTCATCAAATTGTAATTTTTGATGATCTTCATACAAGTGTGAATAAAATGTGACAATTAGGATAAGTGTCATATTTGGTAGGTTTTTCATCAATTTTTAAGCTTAACAAGAGTATGTTTCTAGAAAATTTTGAATGCATAAAACTTACAAGTTATTATGTTTTATGGCTCCAATATAATTTAGAGTTCACAGTTGTAGTGAAATGAATCCTGGATGATAAGTAGAAGGCCTGGCTTTGTGTCCTGGTTTCACCAATTCCTATCACTGTGATCTGTTGTTGTTGTTTGAAATTTTTCTTTCCTTTTCTTTCAAGATTTATTTATTTATTTTAGAGAGAGAGAGAGAGCGAGCACAAGGGAGGGGCACAGGGAGAGAGAGAGAATCTCAAGCAGACCCCGTGCTGAGGCGCAGAGCCTAAGGGTGGTGGGCTCAATCTCACTAGAGATCATAACTTGAGCTGAAGCCAAGAGTCAGATGCTTAACCGATTGCGCCACGTAGGCACCCCTCTTTTTTTTTTTTAATTGAACTATAGTTGACACACAATGCTACATTAATTTCAAATGTACAACACAGTTGTTCAACATCGCTATGTGTTACGCTATGTTCATAAGTCACCATACGACACTGTTAAAATACCACTGACTATAGTCCCTTTGCTGTGCCTTTTATCTCCATGACTTATTCATTCCATAGCTGGAAGCCTATATCTCCCACTGCCCTTCACCTATTTTGCCCATCCTTCCACCCCCTATCAATGTGATCTTTAGTATATTTTCTGTGAGCTTCATTTTCTAGATTTTTACAATGGAAATTCAATCCTTGCCTTTCTAATCTCACAATTTATTGTGAGAATCCAAGAAGATAATGAATGTGAAGATGTTCTGTAATGAGTGAAGTGTTCTATAGATTTGGGTTATTATCTGCTCCAAAGCTGTCCTTTCATAGGTGAGTAAACCAAAGCCTTGGTTTCTTAGTCATCCAAGGTCAAATAAACAACTCTGAGAAATAGAAAGTTTAAATATAATATTTCTGAAGCGCTCTGATAAGCCCTCTGGATTTTCTCCACTCTAGATTGTATATTCTTGTCTCTGTACCCAGATCTGTTCATGTAAAAAGTAAGTAAAAGATCAATCATTTTTACAGTGGTTAAGTATATCTTTCATACCATGATTGCTTCTAGTTATCCACTTGCAGCTAAAAAAGGAATGAATTTTGAGGGACATATGTGATTTTTAGTTGCAAGCATAAACACACTAATTCCCTAGGCTCCCTGAATATAGCAAAGTCATGTCAAGTCTCGGTAAACTATGGGAGATGCCATTGCTGTGACTTCATGTAATCTTTAAGAGGTTTCCTTTTTGTTTACTTTGTTTAATAAAAGAGGATCTCTCTGAACTCTCTATACTGTTAAATCTATACTACCTAGAATATGGCCTAGCATATATTAGGGTTCGATGGATATTTATTGAATAACTGCTTTTATAATGGGAACTCAAACAAGTTACTATTACTAAAAGTCATTTATGTGTATTTGGAAGGAATGTGGTTGATAGATTAAAATATATTGTGTATCAACAACTTTGTAAATGATACTGGGAGATGTGTAGGAAAAAGCCCTTTCTTGGAGTTTCTTTTTTGATGTCCAGGCAGGTGGGAGATGGAGTGAGGAGAGCACTGAGAGAAAAGAACAATGAGAATTCAAGTTTTATAGAGAAAAGGAGCAAAACTTTACTCTGTAGCCCCAGGCAGCAAAGGATTCTTAAAGGAGGTAGAACATATGGGGACATGTCAATATCATAATTGGCAATAGAAAAAATTATAGACCATTTCTGAGACAAGATGTTTAAACAAAGAAAACAGACTAAAGATATGAAGACAACCTAGAGAGGGACACATGCAGAATTCTAAAAAAAATAGTTTCCCAAATGTGTGTCTGTGTGTATATATATATACCTATTATGTGTGTGCATATATATACCAAAGTTGTTCTATTCTCTATATGAACTCTCCACCAATATGCAATGGCAAAGCAATATTAAGTTACTTTCTTGGTTTCATGTTTTTCAAGAAGGGACAGGGGCTCATTTGATAGAGGGTGTATATGGTCTTTGAAATCAAATTCTGGCTCAGCTGGTTACCTGACCTCTTGGAAACTCAGTCACCTCATCTCTAAAATGCAGATAATAATAATGATGAGATTTGTCAAGGTACTTAAATATGTAAGTACCCAGCCTAGTGGCTTGACATGTGATCTTTCCTTTTCTTCCTCCCTTCCTTCTGTTCTGCTACTTACCTTCTTCCCTCCCTTTCTCCTTCCCTCTTCTTTCCTCTGCCTCCCTCCTTGAGGAAAAAGACTTTCTGTACTTAAAAGAACCATATATACTCTGTGAATACTAAGGGACAATTTTATTTAACCTGAATTTATTAAATGTCAAGGTCTCTAATATTTCGTTGGGTGTCCCTTGGTGGGGAAGCAAAATCAATATGTGATATGATCCCTTAACAATATTTTGGGGGAATCGAGATTTACTCACGTGACACAAAGAGCCATAGGTGAATGGTAAGATGTTAAACTAAATATAGGCAAGCACCATATAGTACAAAGAAAAATTTCTGTGACCAAGTGAGGAAGGAGAATGACTGATCCTACTTCTAGTTGCAGTGAAAAGAACTGGGACTACCAGGCTTGGGCAATCTCTCTGGGAAATCTGCTACTTCTGCAGAAAAATGAGGGAGGCAATTTTCACAGGACTCATTGACACTGTCTCTGTACCACACTTAGAAATAAAATAAGATAAAGTATTATGTTAAGTACAGACTGGATACTTTGGAAGAGCATATATTTATTTCTAAAGATTTTTTTTTTTTTAATTCTCTGAGGCTCTAAGAATGTGAATTTGTTCAATCTCAAATTTCTTGAATCTTACCCAGTTTGGGAACAGGGTATTCAGAAGATATCATAAAATTAAGGATATCCCAGTAGAGAAGCGAGCGAATCAAACATAATCCTAGAGAAATAATTTCCTCAGTTTTAACCTTCATTTTGCTCTTTCTTCCAAACCCCATGCTATTGGTCAAAACATATCAGATTAGAATTAAACATCCTCCCCCCCTTGGGAAACTTCAGCTATGTTAAAAATGTAATTAAAAATGGAAAATATGACTTTTGTGTTTTGTTAGCATCCTATCTCTGCTATAAAAATACTTGAATATATCATCAGACCAACCACCCAAGGAGGTATCTGCTTATTCTTAGGGAAAATTACAGCTGCTAGACAGTCCATGTTTTGGGGGGATATTAAGAGATATGAAGGTACTTAACAATTTTGAAAACACCTTGTTAAGAGTTTGAGATCTGACAAAATATGCGGAGACTCAGTGCACTGAGATCCCATTATTGGTAAAAATTAAAGTGCACGTATCTGGACCTTCTTTGCCAATCTAGGCTAGTTTTTGGAATACTTGTTTTTATACTTCAAGCAACAAAAAACATGGAAAGCAATAGTGGCAGGAAGAAAATATACAATTTCTGCTCACATAGCTTTTATTTCATGCCTTTTGCTTTAATACTGAAGCATGTATAAAATTGTTTTGGAGCCCAATGTGTCTTGTGAGTCAGCTTTTCATAGGACATTGTAACAGGATCTTACATACCTCACAAAAGCACAGGTGTGGTATATAGATACTACACACACACACACACACACACACACACACACACACAGAGTTATTCAAAATGGCAGGTGAAACATAAACAGATGTTTCTGGTTTAGGAATCATCATTCAATTTGCTGATACCACAACCCTATTTTGTAATCTGAATCCAAATGCAAATCATGGAAGTGTCAACACTGTTAATATTCTGGTGGTACATGAGTTGACAGTCTGGGCATCTGGTTAGCTTGGAGAGAAGCTAGCAGCTATACTTCTCATTAAGTGGGTACAACATGACTTGCCACGGGGCTGGCAGGCATTTTTAAAGCTGAGTTACTTTCATAACAAATGCCAGATGCCAGCTAGATTTGTAAACATGAGCCAGGTTTCAAATAAATCTGGTTGAACTTGAAAATATTAATGTGTCCCATTGGAAACTCTGTGTTCTACCCATATAGCTTTCCAAAGCTTCACACGTGCAATTTAAGGAATGAATTCCTGAGGCTCCGGGGTGGGGAGGTAGAGTGAGAGCTGGGGGCAGGGGTTGGAAGTGTGTGATTTAAAAGGAATGGAGTTGGTCCCTATAAGCCAAAGAGGTTGGGGTGCAAAGAAGGAGCACTCCTATTTTGGGGGGGGGAAAAAATACTTTGTGATCCTAAAGGATCATTATGATGAAACCAAGAGGCTTTATCTCCTGTTTCCCTCAATGCCAAGTAATAGTGGACTGGAAATAATGAAACATGAGTTGTAGATTTTGCTCTTTTACAACTGATGTGAACACTCCACCTGCCTTCGTGTTTGTTGCCATGTACAAATGAATATAGTAATTTTTCCTACCATACTTATAGTTCAAAAATTGTAAAGAGTAAACTGAGATAAAACTGTGAAGTTTTGTCACTCTGATGGTTCTCTGGAAGGCTTTAGAGACACCATCATATTCTCTACAAATATTTACTTGCTTCCATTGTTATATATATTTTGAAATGCATTTTGGAATTTATTTGATTTTAAATTGTTGCCAAAATGAGATAATTCATGAGCTAACTATTGAACTTGAGTACATGCATCTTGTGCTTGTTCTTCATATATGAAAATAATTGAATGGACATGTAAAGTAGGAATTTTACTGCATAAGGAAAGAGATCAGATATTTATAATTAAAATCTTTCATAAAGTGGTACACTAAGTATTGCATATATGAGATAATATTTGAGGACAACTAAATCATGGTTACGTTCTGATTTCACGTTTTGTGGTTGGGTGATCTTGAGAAAGACATCTTGGTACTATTGGCCTCAGTCTCCGTATCCATACAATGGGGTTATGTTTCAAAGTTAAGAAGACATGCGCATGTAAACTATTTAGTATAGCTCCTGGCTCATAGAAAGCACAATATAAATGTTAGCTATTAATACTGGTTATTATTTAGAAGACAGTTTTCTGCTGAGCTTTCAAAAATTGGGCCAGCTGAATACAATTGAATAAATATAGAATCAGCATGATTGCTTTAGCACAAAGATAAAGGAAATTGATAAATATTTAAATGGAATATTTATCAATTCTCTTCATTCTGTTTAACACTATGCTTCAGGATTACAAAAATGGTATAGTCATTGTATGAAAAAGTTCATGTGCTTAGGGACACAGTATGGCCAGTGACTTTATAGTACAACTAGTGATCTGATGGAGCTGTCATGGAATTTCAGAGAAGAGACACCTGCATCTGACTCAGCTCCATCATGAGGCAGGGATAGCGAGTTCTGTGTCCAGAGAGACTTCTTAGATGAGAAGATGGTTAAGCTGAGTCTCAGTGGTAGCAAAGGGAAGGAGATAATGTCCAGGCAGAGAAACAGGATTCGCCAAGATGCAGAGGCCTGGAAAAGTCTGACAAGTTCAATATGAGTAGGTGTCAGAATGTCTTGTAGGAATTACTGCTTTGGGAATGTGGTGAGAGAATGGAATGTCCAGGAAAAGAGACACAGTAAAGGATGTGGGCTCTGTCTTGAAGGCAGACCTTTGGCAGGGCCTGCTCAGTGGGAGGCCTGCTTCTCCGTCTCCCACTCCCCCTGCTTGTGTTCCCTCTCTCGCTGTCTCTCTCTCTCTCTCTGCGTCAATTAAATAAATAAATAAAATCTTTAAAAAAAAAAAAAAAAGACATAAACTAAAGTGGTGGCAGATGAGGTGGAACCAAGTGGCAGAATGAGAGAGAGAGAGGTGGAACCAACTGGCATGTGAGGAAGAACATAGGATAAAAGATGAGTCACAGATTTCAGGCTTGGACAATTCAGAGCAAAATAACAACCTGTTCCTTAACATCCTTTAGGAACTTTCCCCCCCCCTGATTTTCTCATCTCCATAATTGGCTTAGTGCCTAAAGCTTTCAGAAGGTCTTGTGTCTTAGAGCAATTTCCCAGAAAACAAGTATCACTGGGTATCAGATTCAAAAATCTGAGCAACTCCTTACTTCACCCATCCACTCCCAGGGACATTGGTGATCCTTCCTGCACATTAAAATTCAATTAGATCCTTCTTTTTATGTAAAGTACACCTCAACCAAATGTGATGTTTGGGGTAAAAACACATTTTTTAAAAAATACTAAGCCTGAATTGAAAGGATGTAGGTGAAAACCTTCAGATCAATATAATGGGATGTCCGACCTTAATTTTAGTTCACTTCTCTAGATCTCAGTTTCCTCTTTTATAAAATAAGTATACATTGGTCTAGACTTTTGTTCTTACCTATTGGAGCATAGAGAGCTCTTTGAGAATGTGTCTCCATTTCCAGAAATATGAACATACCTATGTATAAATAAATACCACTCAATTTCAGAGGGGATCCTGGATCTTTCCTAAAGTCTGCTAATGAATCCCAAAATAAAAACCTCTGATCTAGATGACCTAGGAGGTCCCTCCTAGCAATCTATGCTAGAAAGAATGCATATATGAAGATAGGAGGCCAAGGGACAGGAGAGAAAGAGAATGTATGAAGGAAACTATGGCCCTAACTTTTCCTTCTTCTCTTCTTCCTCCTCCTCCTTCTTCTGATGATGATTATTATATAATCATATATAATTATACATTATTATTAATTATTATGTTAATTATTATCATTGCCTTGATTTAGTACACTGAATTTTAAGGCAAAGCATACTATTAGGTTGAGTCATTAAGTCACCAATTAAGTCATTGGTGGTGAAGCCGATAGCTTAATGTGTCTCTTTAATTTATCATGTAAGATAAAATCTGTTTCAGGTGTCTAAATTAACCCTAACCAAACCAAACTGAACCAAAAAATTCCTTCCTTTCCAAGACAAGATTCCTTTTCTCCACTTGGATATGCATGTTTTCTTAATAACATTTCTAACAAAAACATCTAGAAATATTTGTGGCAGCTTGTACTGGTGGAGATGTACATTTGGGATGGGCCAAGTGTGTTGGATGTGTAAAGAAAGATACTGAAAGGTGCTTTTGCATATTATTTTCTAATTGGATTAATCTGTCCTTATGAATTACTATTTTAGTTACAAATAATAATATATCTGTCAGGTTGGAAAGACGGTCACCTCTTAACCTTGTAACACCATGCTTTGAGTTGGTTTTTATGAAGAGGAGATAGAGAAATTAAAAAATATGCCTTACAGGGGTGCCTGGGTGGCTCAGTCATTAAGCATTTGCCTTCGGCTCAGGTCATGATCCCAGGGTCCTGGGATCGAGCCCTGCATCGGGCTCTCTGCTCAGCGGGAAGCCTCCTTCTCCCTCTCCCACTTCCCCTGCTTGTGTTCCCTCTCTCGCTGTGTCTCTCTCTGTCAAATAAATAAATAAAATATTTTAAAAAAACAATTAAAAAGATAACACATTGATTAAAAAAAATATGCCTTACATGTACACTTGTCTTTTTATTATTGCTCAACAAAATAACAACGTGCATTATTTTTCTCTCCAAAGCATCTAGTTATGAATCATTTTCCAAATTGAGAATTTTCAAAACTGAAACAACCCATATCAAGTTCTTATTTGGTTATTTCTTTGGTAGACTGAAGTTTTCATCCTCCCTATAAATCTAAAGTTAGTTGCAACTTTGATTTGATATTTGACTCTTGAATAAACGTCATGAATGTGGTGACAGAATTGTGTATGAATTTCAAAAGTTATATTTAGTACAAGTACAGTACATCACCAACTGCTTTAGTAAGTTTAACATATTGTGGTTTTTATTTTAGTTTAAAATGGAAAATGCACTTAGTTTCTCAGTATTCCCAGGATTTAAAACAGTCAGTGAATCACCAAAACAAACAAAGCAGGAGAAATCACAATATTTATGAGGAATACACAGTATATATAAGAATATGAAAATCACCAAGAAAATGAAAACTTTTTCTAAACAGTGCTTTATATTCAATTATTCTAATTTCAGGGGCAAATATAAGCCATGTGATACATTAACTTTTTTTAAAATTCTGAACATGTATCTGTTTGGCTTTGCAGAATAGCAAAGGTTAAAATTTTGCAAACAGCTGCATACTCTTTGTAAAATTGGAAGGACTGGAAGGAATAGACTTGGTGGTTAAGAGCTGTGGAGTCAGGTAGAGATTGATTCATAGCTTGGCCCCATTTCTTGTTGATTGAGTAAAAGTGGGCAAGTTTCTTAACTGTAAAATGGAGATATTGCCCTTTCTTTATGAGATTGTTTAAAGGATTAAATAAGATGACATGCATCACCTTGTATTAATGGCTCTATAGGACTTTAATGCTATTGGAATGATCTGCTTCACTCCTGTCCCTCTTAGAAAGTAAACTCTCACACACAGAGACTTTACCTATCCTGTTCACCATTGCATTACTTACTTTTTAAAAATTTTTTGTTGAAGTGTAGTTGACACACAATGTTACATTAGTTTTAGGTGTACAACATAGTGATTCAGTAGATTATACATTATGTTGTGCTCACCACAAATGTAGCTACCGTCGGTCACCATACAATGCTGTTACAATACCATTTATATTTCTTATGCTGTAGCTTTTATTCTTGTGATTTATTCATTCCATGCTGGAAACCTGAATCTCACCCTCCCCTTCATCTATTTTGCCCATCCCCCACCTGCCACCCCTCTGGCAACCATCAGTTTGTTCTCTGTATTTATCAGTCTGTTTCTGCTTTCTGTTTGTTTGCTTGTTTGTTTGTTTTGTGTCTTAGATTCCACATGTATGTGAAATAATATACTATTTGTCTTTCTCTGTCTGGCTTATTTCACTTAGCGTAATACCCTCTGGGTCCATCCATGTTGTCACAAATGGCAATATCTCCACCATTCCATTTCTTGGAACAGTACATGCACATTGTAAATGTTTTATAGATATTGAATCAATGGATCAATGTTTAATACCAGGCTAAAAGGGTTGTATATTATTTTCTGCAACAATGAAAGCTAGCAAAAGTTTTTAAATGTGAGGAGTAGGTGGTAGTAGCAAAATAAGGTATCAAAGAATACAGATCTAACAATAGCATATTAAATACGTGGGAGGGAGATGAGGTGGAGATCAATACTAGAGGGAGGAATCATCACTTAGATCTGATTTCACACAACTTTGGAACAATAAAATGAGTTTCAACAATCCTCACCTTAAAATAAGTAGCTACACATTAAAAACCATGGCTTTTTGGTTTGATACTTTACAATGACCTCATCATTTCTAAAATATCACTCTAAAATCTAAATCTCCAAACATTTCTTATTAATTAGAGAGTAAAATGGTTGCATGAAAAAGGCATGGCTTCTGCTGAATAGAAGTTACCACTGATTCATCAGTCTTCCTACTTTTGAGGAATAGAGGAAATGCTGAACTGTCATTTCTATACGCATGTTGTGGTCTCACTTTTGAAGTTTGCACATCCAGTCTGTTCCAGGCTGGCTTATTTTGTTTGGATTTGTATGCTCAGAGGACAGAAGGGCCACTTCCCATCTTGCTCATGCATCTGAGCCAAGGCTGAAGTGCCCTTGAGATTTCAACAGGAGTGCTAAATTTTGCAAAGTTATGCCAAATTCAGAACAAGATGAAAATGAGCCATGCTGAGTAATTGGCTTTATTTTCAGAGTTGCTCAGTGAAAGAGAAATTTATGTAGTACAGCTTAGATACGAAGCTAAAGGTTTTCAGCGACCACAGGAATTTACACTGATGTGCAACGACAGATCTTTCTTCTTCCTATATTTGCCTGAATAGAAAACACATTTATATTTCCTTCCTCCCACCTACCCAGATCATTATTTTACACTTCTCAATCTTTTGTCTATCTCTAATATCTCCTCTCTTCCCATTCCCAGCTGATTAGCTCAGCTGATATCTCAGTCATTGTGACATACCAGACAAGAACTACTACTCATCTTCCCTCCATAAAATCTATAACCTACTTGCATGTTTACTGCTTCTGCTCTCTCTCTCCTTCTCTTTCATATATATATATATATCTTATAAATATATAAAATTTATTTATATTTTTATATATGTACATATATGATAGACAGATAGGTAGGTAGATAGATAGTAGCATTATGGAGCCCATATTATATTACATATATAATAGGCAAATGGTCCCTGCTCCTCACAGAGACCTCGCATCCACCTGGGACCTGGATCCCATTGCTTCTCACCTACTTACTGACTTTGTTCCTCTAATTGCCTCACCCCACCCCCAACCTCTTCTACACAGTCAGTCTCTCCTTCTCTACAGAATTAGTTCTATGGACAAACAACTCCTAATATCTCTTCTTGTTCTGCATCTTCAGCTAACAGCAATTTCCATGCAAACTTTAACAGGAAATTCTCTACAAGAGTTATCTTCAGAAGCTTTTTTATTTTGCACCTTCCATTCTTCTTTTCACGGCTCTAATTCAGAAGTGAGATGATTGAGCCAAACTTATATAAATATAAAACTTTAATAAATTGTGCAAGTCTGCCTTCAATACAGATTATACGAACATATATTTTCACCAAAAGGCTATTTCCACCACAATCCTGAGATATTGAAAAGACTAATGAAAAACCTTTTATCTCATAGTGTGGAAAAAAAATTCTATGATTTTGGAGTGGACTTAAAAAGGTTTTTTAACAGAAATTAAACTAAAATTAGGAAGGATTCAAATTAAAATGCCTTGATTTACTTCAAATGTTATTCTATTGGTGATTATAATATAATAACTTGGGGGAAAAACATAGTAAGCGAGGTTCACAGATTTGTTTTCCTTTCCTTTTACACATTTCTGAAAATAATAGCACAAACCCAAGAAAGTCTCATATATGTCCAGGCTCATATCTACTTGTATTTTTCAACATATCCCCTAAGTTTACAAATTTAGAAATTTATAAATTATTTTCTTGAACAAGCACAACTAATTTATTCTCCATCCAGTAGCATGGACACAATGTGCATGTAAATATTTTTTGATGTTATAATTTCTCAAGAAGCTAAGTAAAAAATACAGTCAAAATTAGCTTATTAAGTTGATATTTTATTTCAATGTTCTTCAATGCATAATTCATAATTATATCTGTCAACTCACAGATTACATGGACCTTTTTAGTGTGTTTAATGAATTTTTCAGTAACTCTAAGGCATTAGTCCAAATACAGTTTTTCTTAGCAAACTGAAAACTAACAATAACATCTGTGAAGCTTGTGATCCATTTTTTATACTTAATAAATTTGACAGTTTATTTGCTTGGCCAAATAATTGGACATGACAGCTGACAACCTTTTAAAACAAATTAAACATTACAATTTCATCATCTTTTATACATAAATATTTCCTGTATAAAAATCTGGCCTTTGAAGATGTTTAATGAATGATAATATTTGTGTTTCAATCATTTATAATTTTGGAAGTTTCTTTTTGAGACATATTGCAACTTTTATTTTCTATGCATTGAATTTATCAGAGTTCCAAAGCACTCTCAGGACATATATTCAAGTTGCAAATTAATGACAGTTAGCAACCTTATGGATTTTCAAAAGGTTCCCATGGCCAAAGCATTTGGTCATAAACCTATGGTAACAGATATTCTGGTGAATGTGTTACTGTTCTGAAGACAACTCATACAGAAACCTCATTGGAAAAAAAATTTTAAAGTGTGAAAATTTTAAGTATTGATGAGATGGTGAAGCAACCAGAAGGATTTTAAATTTGTTCATCCATTTCAGAAAATAGTTTTTAATTATTAAACAAAATTGAAAATATGTATTTCTTATTATTCAGAAATTCTAAGGGTACACTCACAACTGCTTATTTGCACAGGCTATGATGACAAAGATTCTTTAGCATACTGTTTTAATATGAAAAGAAATGGAAACAAATAACAAAGTCCATAAAGAGTTGAAAGAATAAATGAAACATGAAATTTTGATCTATAATAGTTGAAATAGAAATACTACACAGCAATAGAAATGAATGCAGCATAGCTACATGCAAGATTAAAAATTAGTATCAAGGCATATTTTAGAGCAAAATGCTAATTTCACAAGATGATATAGCATATAATACATTTACATGAATATTAAAATATGCAAAATGAAGAAGTGTCTTGTTTAGGATACAAACATTCCTGGTAATGCTCTTAACAATAAGCAAGAGGGAGATGAATACAAAATTTAGAATAGTGGAGGAAGGGAGGGAAAGAATAGAATAAAACAAATCAAGGTGGTGGATATGCAGATGTTTATTGTATTTTTACTTTATACCTCATATATAATTTATAAATATTGCCTTGTAGTTATTTAGTATTTAACAAAAATAAATTCTCAGAAACTCGGTTGAAAACTTCATTTTAAGAATTCAACATTGGGAAAAAAACATTGTTTTAGATGTACATCTTGGCTCAGTAAGTTTGTTGCTTTAGTTAGGGCTATCTTGGAAACCAATTCAGGTAACTCAAAAAAAGAGGTGGGATACATCCTAAAAATACCAATATTTCATGCATATTATGCCCAGACAGGCTTTATGGGGCCTAGAACCAGGATATAACACATGAGGGATAGAAGCAGATCTCCCTCTCGCTCTTCTTTTTTCTACCTCCTTCTCTGCTGCATATTCGCTCCTGTGGGAGCTCTTGGATTTGTCACTTCCCCACCAATACCAACTTCCTCTCTTATCCACAGTTTTCTGTCTCAGTGCAGTGACTCAGTCCACATCATTACATGCTAATTCTCAAGTGCACCTACTCCAGCTGTCCACAACCCCTCTGTTTTCTTAGTATATTTCTAAGGAAACAGAATCTTTTTTTCCCTAAAATTTGAGTTTATTTATTTATTTATTTATTTATTTATTTATTATGCTGATAGTCACCATACAGTACATCATTAGTTTTTGATGTAGTGATCCACAATTCATTGCATATAACACCCAGTGCTCCATGCAATACGTGCCCTCCTTAATGCCCATCACCAGGCTAACCCATCCCCCCACCCCCCTCCCCTCTAAAACCCTCAGTTTCTCGTTACTGAATGATGATCATTTTGACTGACTTGGAGTCAGTTGCCTCCCATTCATCCAGCTAGCCATGGCCAGAATGAAAGTGATGGGACAAGACACGATGTGCATCCCACAGGGGCTGAGGTCTGGAAAGAGATTCTGAGAAGAGAGGGTGGGATAGGGCAGCCACTTCAGAATATACTCACATTTATATTATGTTGAGTCTTAAGATCCTCCATATGGGGCTTGTGGTGATTCCAGTCATTCAATCTGAGCTAACTATTCTCGAGGATAAATAAACATTTCCCTAATGGATGTTGTGGTCTCCTAGCCTCTGCATTTCTATATTTTAAGGTGATGTTCTGCTACTCCAGGAACTTCAATTAGAGATCAGGAGAAGGGGAATTGAATTGTCTTCCCCTGAGATGACTAGTTCCCTGATGAGGTGTTTTAGATTTCAAAGAGCTATCTAGCAGCTGGTGCTTCCTCCCTAATTAACCCCTCCTTTACCTTTCCTTTAAGCAAGTCGATAGTAGGATAAAAGCAGTAAAAATCCCAGATCTCTTTCTCTTCTCCGTGGGCCCACTAGATCAAGTCATTTTGAGAGATAGATTACTCACGTAACCCACTGCTATTGGCTGCAGGAAACAAAAGGGACCAGTTGAAAGGGTATGGGTGGATGACCAGGCAGCTACTTCTAGTACTCAGAAAAACCCACAACTCATTGTGGGCAGAATAGCATAACGCCTCCTGTGCTGGACATGCATCTGGATACTCTCAGATCCCATTCTCCCTTCTGGACTCTGCTATGTCATTTTGTGAAACAAGAGTCTACAGATTGCATTTATCAGCCTCCTATGACCACTTGATTCCCATTAGGTTCTGCCAATAAGAGGCACTAGTGGGAGAAGGTATAAGTGAAACTTCTTGCTTCAGATTTCAGTACTTCTTTTCATTTATCTTGCTCCTCCAGTTTTCTGTGTTAAAGTCATGTTCTGGAACTACTTGGGGTGTTTTTGTTTTACTTACTAGATGCATATACTGCCACTATGATTTCTCGTTCCGGTTAGGTGGGGGCTTTTACAGCACGACTTTGCCCATCTGGGAGGGGAAGCCATCTCTCTGCACCCGAGAAGAGGAATTTTGGAGCAAAACTAGAAACTCGAGAGTACTCTGTGGATGCAGGCTTCTGGGTGTCACCTTGCTCTTTGAGTATGGTAAAATTTCTAGGAAATAAGAAACCCGTGCACACTATGTATGTACATTCGTTGTGTTTGTTGGTGCTATTCCTTACAGTATCAGGTTGAATTTTCAAAAATTCAAATGGAACGTCTTTCACAGAATGCTTATTTTCATTTCCATGAAATGTTTTTTTTTTTTTTTTTTTTTTTAGCAGAATGATGAGTAAAATAACTAAAAGGTGTTTTAACGCTTCCTAAATTGGGTCTCTACGCTTAACAATATTGTTTTATCAAATTGAAGTTGGAGGCATTATAAAAAATAGGTTTCAAAATTTGACCATAAAAAATGTACCACTTCAAGACAAGAATCAATGATTTGTGAATGACCTCCCTCTAGAGGCACTGACAGTCTAGCATGAAATTTTATAAATGATTGTCCCTATTTTTGAATAATCCATCCAGCACTCTACTTCAGACTATTTTTAAAATCTAATTCCACTTAAGTTTTTTTTATTCATTTGGAATTTTATTTATTCATTTTTAATTTAAATTCAACTAATTAACATATAATGTATTATTTGTTTCAGGGGTACAGGTCTATTCTTCATCAGTCTTATATAATACCCAGTGTTCATTACGACACATACCCTCCCCAATGTCCACTTAGGTTTTTAAGCACCAAATCCCTCCCAATTGCATATAGCAGGAGTCTTCACTAAGGAAGGGCAAGTTCTAAAACACTTCCTTGAATATGCTTTTTATTCCTTCTGCTATTTTCCAACCAAGAATTTGCATGCATCTTCTAATTTATGCAGGACAGATGAAAATAAGAGAAATCATAACAAAATGCTATTTGTGGGCAAGTGTTGGAAAAAACATTATAAACATGGGAATGACTAAAGCTGGTGCCTACTTCTCCACTCCTTTCACAGAGCCATCCCCAAATAGCTTGCATGAGGGCATATCTCTAAAGGGATGTATTTGTAAAGACATTCTGGAATTCTATCCAAATTCATGAGAATCTTGGAAGATGGGAGATTTCTGAACACAAATGCTTCTGAATTCTCAAACATTGTGCTTGGAATGAAAAACTCCAAGCTGTAAAAATAAAGACATAGAAAGTGAGTACAAATCAATAGCCTAACTTGGGTGTGTGGCAAGAAGCAGCATCAGGATTTGTAACTACAATGAAATAAGTAGAGTCTCATTGGATTCAACATCAAAGTAAATCAATAGAAACAACCAGTGAAGATCATTAAACCTTCCATAGTGGTTACCTTGGTCCTGGAAACTTAAGCAAACCGAAACGCAGAAGCCAAAAAATGAGAGACCTTGACCTATCACTTTAATCTCTGAGAGTAGTAGTGGTGCTATGACAGTTTAGCTTTCGGAGACAGGACTAAATTGTGTAAAGAGGAAGATACCACACATCTGCCCCCTAAGACTCCTTGTTCTATGCCAACAGTTTAATTAATTCTTGCTGGGATGACTGAGGAAGATTTCACAGGGGTGGTTATATTTGAACTTGGTCTTTAAAAACAGAGAACTTGGACAGTATGAAAAGAGGAAAAGGCAAACCAAGTGGCCCACTTAAAGGAAAACATAAGCAGCATACGTTTATGAGAAGATAAAGTGCCTATTTGAGAAACACATAAAGCACCTGCAACAGGCAGAGAAAGAGGATAGAAAATGCTAACTTTCTTACTTTGGGGTCAAGGCATGGTATTTGGGACAAATCGATAAACCAAGGATTTTCTGAGTATGTCAGCATCGCAGGGATGATAAACTCTGGTGGTCACTTTGAATGTTAATAGGGTTTTAAGGTGAGGAAAGAAAGTATCAGCTGAATTAGACACAGTTTCTGAAGAGGATTCCAGAGGAGTTACTCCTTTTATGGTCATTATTACATGCATTCTTTGGAAAGCAATAAACATAATACAATGCAACAGAATGAGCATTAAAAGTATAAGCCAAGGGCCAGAGAACTGAAATGGTATTTGACATCAGGTGACTTGCCCATCTACATCTTCTGAAGATTCTGGATTTATCAAAAGGTGTAAAAAAATGTTTTTAAAAGTGGGCATGCAAGACCATCAGGATATTTAGGTTTAATCATTACAGGTCAAGGAAGGAAATGGCCTCTCAAGTCAGACCTTCTTACCTTTACGATTACAGTTCTCAAATGCATGTCCTGCTGCATATATTTTTTTGGAGATAGTAACAACTTAGTCACATTTTACTTTCCAAGTCAACAGTGGTTTTTCTGAATGGAAATGCAATTTACCTTTGTGCCCAATGATCTTGAAGGAGTTTAAAAGGTGCCTCAGACACACACTTCTAAATTCTTAACTTTAATGCAGAATAAGAAAGCTCTCCGCAGGTGAACTTTTTAAATCATATAATCTGAATACCCTGGCAATTTTTATTTTATTTTATTTTTTAAAAGATTTTATTTATTTGACAGAGAAAGACACAGTGAGAGAGGGAACACAAGCAGGGGGAGTGGGAGAGAGAGAAGCAGGCTTCCCGCCAAGCAGGGAGCCCGATGCGGGGCTCGATCCCAGGACTCTGGGACCATGACCTGAGCTGAAGGCAGACGCTTAACGACTGAGCCACCCAGGCGCCTGTACCCTGGCAATTTTTAAATCCTGGTGTATCACCCTTGTCTGGTTTAGATTTTCATTGTTTTCATTTGAATTCAGGAGAAATTATCTTAGCAATCTGAAAGACTCACACTTCCCTCTCTTTGGATCAAAATGAAAACAAATGATTTTTTTCCATGGAAAAATCCAAGACAAGCTTTTCCCTGGACAGTGAATCTAAAAAACTCTTTTTAGCTATTTGGCTTTGTTTTCCTGAATCAAACATGCTGTTTGTCACTAAAATTAACCATTACTTATCATTGACTAAGCCAATAAATCTGGCAGAAATCAAGTAGGCTACATAGCAAATTGAATAAAAGCTAACATAGCCATGCCATCTCTTTTTCCTGAGAAAAAGAAAAATCAAATTGTGAAAAGTCACTCAATCTGAGTTAATTTTTTCTATTGAAAAACATTTTTTTTTGTGCAAACGCTTTCTTTTTCTAGCCTATTTTCTCTACATTAGAGATACTTATTTCATTCAACACACACATGCATAGTCTGATTTATCTTTTTTCTTTTTAATGCTATACCCAATAGCGTTAAATCCTACTGTTTTCTCCTTCACCATATTTTCCACATACATTTAAATGCTTTTGAAAACAGTAATAAAGGGTTAGGCTTTAATTTTTGTATACAGTTGGACATATAAAATTCTACAGATTCTTTGTAACTTTCTTTTCCTCTAACCAACTAATTGATTTAACCATCTCATTTCAGAACTCATCTAATGATAAAGATTTTCCCTAATATAAATGTTCCCATATATACATAAAAATGAATGGAAAAACTAGTGTATTTGTTTCTTTTTCTACAATTTTTAGGTAGTTACAAATCTATTCCAAGTTTCCAAGAGGTTGGAACTAAAGAAACTAGGCCAGATAATAGGTGTGCAGAGATGAGGGACCTGTCTCTTGGCCCCAACACCTGTGTCTTTATATCACATCTGAGTATCTCAGCTGTTACAGGGAAGTGATGAGCTAAGTGACTTACCATTCTGTTGCCATCCAGAATTTACATCTTCCCTTGGTAACATCAGACTGTGAGCATCTCAGTTTCCCTTTTGGTGCTCTGGAAATAACAGAGTGACCACTTTAGCAAGTACTTGGAAACTGTGAACATTAATGAAGATTAAGAAAACATTTTAGGAGCTTTCAACAAAAGGTATGACTGAAAAAGTTCTATGTGGCTCCTTCAGGCAGGAGTTGCGACTTGTCATTTGACATATTTTTTCACCTATCTTGTTTTGCTTTCAGAGACTAGTACTAACAGAATCCCATTGGTTGTTATCATAGAAATATCATAGAAAACACCGTGATATCTTGATAGTGGTTATCTGAGCTCACAGGATCTCTTTCTGAGGCTAAAATGTAAACTAGAGAACAGAACATCTTCATTAAATGATACTCCCAGAGTTAACAGTTTAAGCTTAGCTCTTATGAGAAGTGCAAAAAGAAATCATTTAAAAATTATCTCATTTATTCAAAATTTGATTGAGGGTATGAAAAACTATTGGTTAATTTTTGCAAGCCACCTACCTAAGCTCCTGTTGTTTTATTACTTTATACATATAAAGCTTAAATAATATATTCATGAGAAATGACTAAGAAAATTAATTGTACAAACATATGATTAAAAGGTACGTACAGAGAATAAAGATGTAGTAGGCAGAAATATAAATGACAGTTTCAGGGATGCTAGCTATATTTATGCTGTGGTTAATCATTTTTCTACAGAATTGGAAAATTTAATGTAATGAGCTATTGAGCTTTTAATCTGTTTGGGAGTTATTTTCCATATAAAAATATTAGCTTCCTTCTAACTTGAGAATAATTTAGATAAATTTATATGAAATATTATTGACCGATTAGAAAGATCTAGTGCTATATAAATTTAGGGTACTTTTTTATTGTGCAAATAGACTTGATAGTAACAAAGATGAGAACACCCTATTTTGGAAAGGCTCAACCTCTCCCAACCTGCATCACCATCTCTATGATGATGACCATCACCTTAGGATGTCCACTCCTTCCTGTTCTACACCATATATTCAGCTCACTCTAGATGTCTTCACTTGAATGTTTCTTTATCATTTAGGCATAGGCCTAGGAACTTAGAACTTTTCCTGAGCTTTGGGAAACTTTGAGCCTGGAAAAACATGTCACCAAGATATGAAAAAGAAAACTTCAATATCAAAACAATATATGGCATAATGTCAACTATTCCAATAGCCACAAACCAGATACCACATTGTTTTAAGCAAATTGTGTTTAATGTGAAATGACTACATTTAAGACTTTTTGTTGTAATGTGGGATATGATTTCCAAAAGTAAGACTGTCTAGTATTGATGTATGGCCTTAAATGACCTTTGCTCAAACCCAAAATAGTCAAAACTGTTCTCACTTCCTCTTTCATAACATTCTTACTCATTGTTCTCTAACGTACCAGAGTAGCACCCAGAAGTCTGGTCTCCACACTTGCCTTTCATCCATCTAAACATTCTCTCTCAGTCCCTCCAGAATACATGCCTTCCTTCCATTCTTCCTGGCTCTTCTTTAGTTTAGGTCCTCATCTTTCTTAACTGTGAGCTGGACTCTGGGTTTCCAGACTCGATCCCTTTTGCCCTAGTAGTTTTCATACTTAAACAGCACATGGGGTGCTTTTTAAAAACATGGATTTCTAGGCTCCGTGTACCAGTTAGACTGTGATTCAGTTCATGTTGGATGCTGCTTGGGAATCTGTTGGCTTGTTTGCCTTTTAAGAATCTCCCCAGGTAATTTTGACCCATACTTTGAGAAATATTATAAGATTCCTTGTCCAAGGAATAACTAGAACTGTTTCTCTCCCAAGACACCTATTTCATTCTTATGGCTTAAAATAAATCATTGCATTCAGTGTAAAGATCTATCTTCTCAGAATGGTGCTCAAGGCTCTCTGATGAGATACTTGCCTGTATCTCATCATAATGCATTATGTCCTTATATGCTTAGAGAATTACAGCAAAGGAACACTGGCCATAGTCTAAGTAGGCTAGATTATGCCAACGTAACTATTTGGCTTCCAAATCTCAGGGGCTTAACTCAGTAAAAGTTTATTTTTTGTTCCTATTACCTGGACAGTGCAGGTTGCTTCAGGGCTTTGGCACATGCAGCTACTCCAAAACCCGGGCAGACAGATGATCTGACATCTCAACATAAAGCATCAGAGGTTACTTAAGAAGCTTCTTTTCAATGTTTTAGTATGCATGACCCACGCCACTTTTTTTTTTCATGATCTATACGCTAGAGGTTGCACACATTGCCCTTTCCAGGGCAGGAAGTATGGGAGAACACATGGATATTCAGCGAAGAGTAAATGTCTCTACCACAGGAACTTATGTGCGGAATTTAAAATCTCCCTCTAACTGAGCCCACAATCTTCTGGAGCTGTCATTCCTGATATTGACTGTCTATATTGTTTACATACATGGCATAGCAAATGGAAGACTTAGAAATCAATGAATAGCAACAGTCTCAATTTGAAACCCTTCTAAATTATTTCATCTATAAAAGATGGTCAGAGAAGTAAAGAATAGTGTAATTATTAATTTCCTCTGGTTATTTCTTTATTTAAAACTGATCGGATTAATAAAACCTGCCAGAATCTTTTAATCAGTTCTGTATCTTTTGTATTTTATTCAAGTTACGTTTACTGGTCCTAGTTTTTGTCTTTAATTTGTATACCTTTATGTGATGAAGTATGGAATATATGCCAAGCACATTCAATCCATCAACATAAGGACCTTGGTGTTCTTCCAAATGTCAGTGGCCTTGTTAATTCTTAGATGTTGTATGCTGGGAAAGGCCAGTGCAAATAGATGTAATTTTCTACAAATGGGGGACATATTTCCTCAAATTATACTGTTTGGCTAATTGTCATCTCTGTCCTAACTCACAGTATATTCAATAGCTTATTTTTTATAGATATTTGAAAGAGTTGGGGCTTTTTAGTTATCAAAACTAATTTTCAATAAAATAGATTTAACTCCTTGTCTGTTAAAAAAAAAAAAAAAAACAGTTCCTGGGAGCTGAGGCAGGTGCAGCCATCCTGCTGGTTTCACCCACATCTTACTGATTAATCTATTGGTCAATAATAGCACAGGTAACAAGTTTCAAAGAGTGATGCAAACTGGCGCTAGCAGTTGTCAAGATGTTGATAAATGTCTTTTCTGTCACTCAGCTCTCCACTGGTCTCTCCAATTCAAAGACATTTTGTCAGTCAGTAGCAGAGGGAGTTGGAACGGCATCAATTGAACTTACCCAGTCAAATCTGTGTCTTCATTGTAGCAGGTCAACTGACCATTTTGAGCAGAAAAGCAGACCAATTTTGTGGCAGTTAATGGTATTGATTGTCATGTGTGTTCCATCTTCCTTGAATGAAGTGATTATTTATAATCCACTCCAAATTACGAGGGAAACTGAGGAACAACCCAGTGAGAGGGCTTGAATGTACACTACCAGCAATCTAAAATTTGAAAAGATATATAGATTTGAAATGATACTCTCCTAAAGAGAAGGATTCTCATTAAAACACACACACACACACACACACACACACACACACACACAAAGTATGCTTATATTGCCTGTCTTAATGGATTGTGCATCCAGATTATACCTGCATTATTTCACTCATCTTTTTTTTTTAAGTGGGAAAAATTTAAGATCTGGAGTTAATGTGAAGAGAAATGAAAATCTTTCTTTTGACAACTTGGTAAGTCAGTTTCAGGGGCACCAGAAAAACGTAGGCCCTTATTCTTAATTTGTGGCTACATTTATGTCAGTGTTTTCTGATTCCATTCAAGTGTTTTCTGCAAGTTTCTCTCAAAGGAAAAGCTCTGTGATCAAGTAAGCATGAGTACATTGCATATTCTATTTAGAGAGACTTAATGTACATTTTTAAATTCAAGAAATATTAAAGGGCTCCTTTGGTAAAGAATCACATTTAATTTTACTTAATCCAACAAACACAGAGTTTTTCTTTCTTGGTTTAATTACACTTACCAACATTTCCCAGAGCACAGCTTTCAAATGATACTCTACTATGTGCAGTGAATTATGTGTGTGTAAGTAGTGAAATAGGAATTAACAAAAGGCCCGTCCCCCACTGGCTTCTGGTCCTTATAGGGGAGAGGTATGCGTAATGGACCACCTGTTGTAGGGAGTGATTAGATATGCAAATGCAATCAATGTGTTCTTGGTTTCCATCATCCTTCCATCACTTGTATGACTCAGTTTGTTTAAAAATCATTTTACTGCTGTTTTTTCTGAACTGCCACATGGAAGAGGCCCAGCTCATGCCTAATGCTCAAACACCAGGGTAGGAATATTGCACAGGGGAGTTGTTTAACTTGGCATCACAGAGTAACTGACTTTCTGCACATTTATGGCACTTATCACTGAGAACCTCAATATGAATGAGAACTTGAGGGGCTTCTCATTTCTTCAAAATGAACTGATCATAATGTTCTTTTGCAAAAATCCTTTTTTTTTTTATTCATAGGAAGTATCATTTGAATCAACTCTTATGTTCAACATAGTCATTTCAAGAGAGATACACTAGGATTCAAATACTCATTAATGCAGCAGGGAGCATGTGTCTTTTGATGTCTTCTTACTTTCTGACTGTGATTTTGATGTGGCTTTTAAGGAATAAAAAGCCGCATCTTAAAGTAGATGACTACATCCTGGGTGTGAATATAGGTAAGTTGGTTTGATTGTTAAGTCGATTCAACTTCAATATATTAAATCCAAGGGGATGATTAAAATGTCCTAAATGGAACTAAACATTATACCTATCTCTAACCTATCAGAAAGAAAACAAAAATCTCAAAAAGACTGAGACAATCATTTTGGATGAATCATATTTTATATAACCTCATTGCCCTGAAGGATTCTGTTATAGACTGAATGTGTCTCCCTAAAATTCGTATGTTGAAGTCCTATCCCCCAATGTGATGTTATGAGGAGGTGGGTTTTTGGGAGGTGATTAGGTCATAAGGGCAGAGGCTTCATGAAAGGGATTGGTGCCTATAAAATAGACCACAGTGAGCTCCCTTGCCCCTTCTCCCCTATGAAGATACAGCTAGAATATGGCCATTTATGAACCAGAAAGCAGTTCCTCACCTAACATGAGATCTACTGGCGTCTTGATTTTGGACTTCCCAGTCCCCACAACAATGAGAAATAAATTTACGTTGTTTATAAGCCTCCTAGTCTATGGAGCCTAAATAGACTAAGACAGGTTCTGAGTACTATTTGAGTATAAATAAGGAAAAGATCAGAGTACTTTCACATTTCCGATAGTGATAGCATAACAGATGTCATCCCTTTTTCATGTGCAAGGTCATGCGCATAATTATGCTTGGGTATTAAAGAAATCTGCTGAAGGTGAAGTTGGAATCAAGTATTCACAACTTAAGACCACTAGAAAAAGAGATTTTGTTTTCAAGAGAAAGGATGTAGAAAAATTTCACCTGACTGGCCACCATAGGAAAGGTTTATCTGTTGCCTGGGTAATCTATTACAGGGTTATCATATCAATCAAAATTTCATGGATAAGGAAAAGAACAAGCAGTGAAAAGCTTGCTATTTTGGTGCAGAAAAGAAGGAAATTTATATGATTTGTTTTTCTATTCTAAGAACTGATTTATGGTCTTATAAAAGAGTATGGGAGCTTTATTGCTTCCATTTCCCATCTTCTGCGCATTTGGGGTCAACTTCCAAGCAATGCCTACTGCAGAGTTTCTTACATTAGCTAATGTGCTGTTGACCACTATTGTACAAAATAGCAGAGCTGAACTGCTTAGCAGGCTTCATAATAGCACATTTATTGTTCTCCAGCCATGACTTGGAGCTGCATCTTAAATTACTGGGAATCTGGACAAGTAGTAGACAGAAATCACTCACACTTCCTTGATTTGTTTTTGTTGTTGTTGTTTGTTTTATTTTGTTTCAAGTTTTTATTTTAAATTCTAGTTAGTTAACATATAGAGTGCTATTAGTTTCAGGAGTAGAATTTAGCAAAAGTCCTTGATTTGAAATTTTACTTGCATGACTAATTCTTTGTGTTTCTATTTCTTGTTTGATTGTTTACTAATTTATTAATAACTTACTTATTCATATAGTCATCCAACAAATATTTATGAAGGGACTGTTTTGTACCAACATTGTGTGCTAGGTTTTAAAGACCCAATGAAGATAGCATCCTTTAGTAGCTTCCACGAGTAGCTTCCACTTCAGAGAGGAGCAGAGAAATATGCAGCTACCAAGCCACATAGAAAGGGCTAGACTGCAGGCAGCACAAGGGTTATACTGAGAAATTAACTCAATTTAGACTAGGGAACTCAAGAAAGTCTTTCCAGGGGAGGTGAAGATAACCCCAAACAAGTTGGGAGGAATGGTGGGGAAGGAGTGTGAGAGGTGGGAGAGAAGCATATTGGAGAGGGGGAGAATAGTTAGGAGGCTGCTGTGGTAATCTAGAAGAGAAATGAGGAATGACTGAACTGGAAAAGGGAATGGAAAGGTAAGGTTCCATTCACAAGTCCTTGGTGACTGGGACATGGAATGGGAACAGTGACAAGCAGGTTAGGGAGGAGCAAGGTGACTCTTAGGTTGCCATGCAGAACATGACTCCAAATCCATTGGATTCATTCATTTTCACTTCCAAAACTGGCTCCAAGGATGTTGAGCTCTGTCATGGCTTCAAGTTCCTTATAGAGCCCTAATAGGAATGAATTAAAATAATTCAGTTCTACAAGCTGACCCAGTTCCATATCTGTCTTTATAAAAGTCCCAGGAAGATGGATCACATACAGAACACAATGGTAGTGAAGCTAAGTAGATGGTGAAACTAAGTTATTTTTAAAATTGTCTTCAGCTAATTATAAAAAATCTGGGGGAAGAATATTTCCTTGCTTTGAAGATCAGAATTTCTATTGTAAAAAAATATGGTTGATCTAATGACTTGCATAACATTAAAATCCTCATCAGAGTTTTTCTATCTGGGTTTACCTAAAACTCCAGGTATAAAGAATACCATAACATGTGGCCCTTCCCTAAGGAGACTGCAGTTTTCACTGAGAAAAATAAAGGGTTAAAGAATTACCAACAACTGACAGACCATCTAAGATCAGTACATCTCACTAGGGAATTTCTTGGTCTATTCTGAGCAGATTTTAATTCATGACTTGGTAAAATTCTTTTAATCCGTTTATCAAAGCAGAAGAATGAAAGATCACTGAATTTATTTTTAAACTATAGAGGAAGCCTCCCATATCTGTTATCTTATTTGAGTTTGCTTTTGCCTCCAAAATGGACATTAATATTATATTCTCACAGAAAACTACAGAGCATTATATTATAGCCAGAATGTAACAGAAGTATAATAGTTACATGGAAATGTAACCGAAGGGGTTGAAGACACAGTCACAGGATGTATGTGATGATAAGGTGAAGTTGGCAAAAATAACAGCAGCAGAGAAAATTCAAATATACCTTTAAATGTGTACTTATATTATGACATCTTTCTGTTGGATAACTAACAACTGACTCCCATCCAATCGTGCTTGAGGTGGTTTACTTGTAGTAACTTGCTGAAGTCGTAAAGCAAGACCATGGTGATGATGGGAACAGATTGTTCTAAGTCCCACAAAAAGATTCTGCCCACTAAACTATCATTAACATTGCTTTGAAAAGTGATATGTAAGAGTTTGACGTCACTAGGTTTCCTGCATTGCTAGTTATTTTGTTACATATTCTCTCATCTTTTACATAAGTTTTCCTATCAAAAAGACTTTCAGTATATCTATATTGATTTAATGCCATATGTTTTATCCTTAATATTTGTTTATTGATAAACCAAGAAGAAAAATATTTAAACATGTAGTTTTGAGGATTGTATAAGCTCAACACATTTATTTTCACAAGTGGAGAAATTGACATCCAGAAAGATGTTAGATCCAAAATCATACTGCTAATAAGAGGGCTCTCTGCCACGAGGCTATAGGACTCCTGGAATCCAGACCCACACTTTTTCCATCATCACTCCTGTTCTTCCCCTTTATTTGATATAAAAAGCCTATTTCCTATAGCTCTGATAAAACATTACCAGCTATATGTTGCTTTGAAACTAGAGTTTTTGTTTCATTTGGCCTTTGCATTGTTTCTAATGACCCCCAAATGCTCAGGGCCAGATTGGCTTCATGGGCATTTCTTTCTTATTGTTAGTGCACCTATATTCCACGAAGAAAGGTGTAAATGTCTATGTAACCCTGTTCTCTAACAAAGTCCCACATTTTCCCTGGTTTCTGTTTTGTCAGTCTGTAATATAGTGGTCCATCCCTGCAATGTGGTGGACCATCATCAAAAGGCTAAAGAGAAGGTCAAAGGTGAGCAAATCCAAAGGAGTCCATATTAAAGGTAATGTGCACACATCTTAATTGGCATTCAAGGTTCTTAATAACCTATTCCTACTGGGCCTACCCAGGCTTGCCTTCTGTTAGATATAAGGGACTCTTTGCTCCTATTGGAACAAATATTTTCAGTATTTTCTCTGGTCAGTTCGTACATACTTTTCAGTAGTGTGCTTCCACCCCTGCTTCATCCATTATGGTTACAACCATGAATATCCTTACTCATTTCATTTCACACTTAAATCCAGCAATTTATACATGGTCTCACCTTGTCTATATGCTTCCCTGACTCACTCGTCCACGTTTATTTCTTCTAACTCTGAAATTCTTAACCACTTTTTTTCTTAGCACTTCACTCTGAGACTTAGAACATTTTATATCTGATACTCAACTCTGTTTACAACTAGTTTCTAAAGTCTTTGAAAACAGGCTTGTGCTTGTGTGTTATTTGATTTCTCCTTAGGTAGAGCTGTGGTGTTAGGACTATTCAGATATGGCTCTTCCCCTTTTGGGCACATGGTAGGATTATACTTCCTCGATCCCTTTAAAGTCCGGCACAACCTTATGACGTCCTTTGGAAAACAGAATGTGAGAGAAGCGATGTATGTCACTTCTTGGTGTAAGTTTTAAGAGCCAGTGTATGGTTCACCTTATTCCCAACCCCTGCCATGATACCATGGCAGCAGATATGAAGATAGAATCTCCATCAGCTTGGACCCTTGAATGGCTATGATGGTAGAGTTTACTGTTGATCTATGATGAAAATGTACTCTGAGTGAGAAATAAATAGTCCTTTTAACATGGCACTAAGATTTGGGCATTCTTTGTTTCTGCAGCATAACCTATGACATCCTATCTGATTAAGCATCCTAGGTAAGTGTCATACCTATAGTGGATATCCAATAAATAGTTATGCTGTGGGAGCACCTGGCTGGTGTAGTTGGTTGGGCCTCCGGCCCTTGGTTTTGGCTCAAGTCTGATCTCGGGGTTGTGAGATCAAGCCCCGCATCTGGCTCCATGCTCACGAGGAGTCTGCTTGAGTTTCTCTCTCCCTCTCCCTCTTCCCCTCCCGACTGGTCTCTCTCTTTAATATAAATAAATCTAAAAAAATATTTGTGGTGTGAAGAATGAAAAGAATCAAACTAGACAGCCAACTAGACACTGTAACTTGTAATTAATTTTGGAAAATTCCAGTGACAACCAGTAAGCATAACCAGGGATACCAATGAGAAAGTAAAAACAGCGAAAAGGAGATTTTTGTACTGACATAAAAAATAAAGCTTAACAAATTCCTTTAACTCTGATTGACCTCAGAAGTACTGACAAAGTCCGGAACAGCCTGAAGTTGCAAATATTTGATGTCTCAATTCCTGGAATATTCATTTCTAAGGCCAGTTAGGAAATGGGGAGGAGGTAAGAAAAGAAAAAGAAAGGAAAATCTGGAAAAATGGATGTTTTATGGAGTTGGCTGACTGTGTGAGTGAATAAACTGAACAGGGATTAAAAAAATTATTGGTCTTATTTTGAGCGCATGTGAGACATGCTTACCCATTATACATGTATGTATTAAATGCATTTAATACATATACATGTTATATGCAGAAACATGACAGAAAGCAAAAAAGGCAAGTTGGCATGTGTTTTATGAAAATTATTGCTTTCAGAAAGATGGCTGAACAAAAAAAAGTAAGATTTCAGTTATTCAGATAATTCATCCCAAACCTGTAAGTAGCACCATTATGACAAGTTTTGCCTTACTTGCAGGCATCTACATTTTACATGTTTTTTTCAGATAAGCTGTGTGTGCTTGTATAAGTGTAAATCATGGCAAGGTCCTTAAAAATAACATAAAACACTGCAATATCCTTTCAGTTCTCTGCGTTTCCATTATATAATTCACACAGTTTTATTCCAAAACTATTGGTTGCCAACTTATTCTGTACAAAGTAGTGTTCTAAAACAATCCTTAAAATTTAATGTGCATAATAATTAGGAGGGAATTCTTGTTAAAATGCAAATTCAGGGGCCCCAGGGTTTTGAGTTCAAGTCCCACATCGGGCTCCACACGGGGTGTGGAGCCTACTTAAAAAACAAACAAATAAAACAAAACAAATAAATAAAACGCAGATTCATAACCAATGGACTAAGATTCTGCATTTCTAACAAATATCAAAGTGATATCAATGAAACTGGTATGGACCACCCTTAAAACCACACTGGTATGGACCACACTTAAACCCAAAGCAAAGCTTTGAGTAGCAAGGTTTTAAGTAAAGCCTCTCAGGTCACCATTGGTGGCCATTGGTTTGAGAGGTCAGAGCTCACTGGAGACAGTAGCCACTACCTGAGTGCCCCATCAGAAGAACCTCAAAAGGAGGCACCACATGGTCATCTCAGGTCCAGCAGTCATGAATTTGTCCCAACTCATTGAGCCTAGCCAAAGAGAAAATCTATTGGAACAGTTAGCTAAGAGCTCTTCTCTGCTCATCATGAATATGGGATTTATTGAACTGATGAATATGTGTTCCTGATATCCATGGAGAAAAATGGGCAGCTTCCCATTAAGGAAGAGGAAGCAAAGAAACCCAGTGAGGACTCCAAAGGAATAGAGCACCAAGTGGCACCACTGAGTGCTGTCCTCACATATGGAAGATTCTTAAGCTCATTTGCAGCAGATACGCTCTTGCCACAGTAACCTGGTTAGCTGAATGATGACTGCTCCAAAGATATATATCTATATTCTGCAAATTAGAGCTTCTTTGTTATTCTGAAACTGGAAAGTTTGAACATTCCCATTATAACAAGATATTACAACATTATGTTTATTGATGAAAATAAGAACAATCTGATAGCTACTATAAATATATTTCTTTTGTACAAATTTTTATCTTTTTTTTCTAAAAAAGTTACTCATTGATGCTATTAAGAATTTGAAAATATCGGGGCGCCTGGGTGGCTAATTGGGGCACCTGGGTGGCTAAGTCATTAAGCGTCTGCCTTCAGCTCAGGTCATGATCCCAGGGTCCTGGGATCGAGCCCCACATCGGGCTCCCTGCTTGGCGGGAAGCCTGCTTCTCCCTCTCCCACTCCCCCTGCTTGTGTTCCTGCTCTTGCTATCTCTCTGTCAAATAAATAAATAAAATCTTAAAAAAAAAAATTTGAAAATATCATCATTAAAAACTCATCAGACATTATGCTCTTATTTTAAGCACAAAGCTTAATAGAAGATAGTATATTCATAAATGCCAGATCATATTTCATATTAAAATTTTGTAAAGGTTTTATTTAAAAATGTTATACAAGTTTAATATTTAATGTGATCCCTAGTATTTGTATCCTATTTGTCTTATTGTAATTATATACTGAATATAATATTTTTTTGTTAAGCCCTATATCAAGATGCTAAATCTCCTTCAATTTACACAAATTATTTTTTATTTTATTTTTTATTATTTCCATGTGTCCTACAATGTCAAAAGATTGGAAAGCAATGTTATTGGAGCTAGAGCAGTGAATGAGACAAAGTCCCTGTTTTCTTAAAGCTTTCATTCTTATGGAAGGAAAAGAAAATAAATGCTTAAACAAGAAAAATATCAGTGAGTTATAACTGTTACAAAGAAATATATAATAGGTTGTTTTATTAGGCAGTAATGGGGTGGCTTCTTTCAGCGTGTGATCATAAAGATCTCTGCTAGGAGGTGACACTTAAAGTGGGATCTGAAGGCTAGAGAGAAGACAGCCATATGATGATCAAAGGGATGGGTATTAGGGCAGAGGGAATAATCAGTTTCAAGACCCTGGGAAAATAACTTGGCTTGTCAAAGGAAAAGAAAGGTCAATGTGGTTGCAACATTGTAGGCAAAAAGGAAGCAGAAGAGATGAACTTGGGAAGATCTGCAGGGTCACACTATGTGACGGCCACAGCAAGGAACTTATTCTGAGCATGACAAGAAACTATTGAAGGCTTTTATTGGGGATGTGGCAGCATAGAGCTGGTGTTAAATGCATGGCCTCTGGAGTTGACCAGCCTGGGTGCAGATCCAAGCTCTGCTATTTCCCAGCTATGTGATATGGGTAATTTATTTTACTTCTCTGTGCCTCAGTTTCCTCATTATAAAATATAGGTGACAATCTCAATAAAGTATGTAGGTTTGTTGTGAGAATTAAATTGAGTTATTATTTGTAGAGATGATAATAGCATAATATACTGTGAATATTAAATTGTGTTTTGTCAGATAGTCATTATCTTGAATTTTTAAATAGCCTTCCCTAATCCAACCCTATATTTGAGATTTTCCAGGAGCCAAGCCTGTATTTTTCAATGAAACTCTCTAATCCTATAACTGAATACTTATAAACTTTGATTCTATTTTGCCTTGCCATTGGCTCGTCTCTGTATAAAAATGTCTTTGCAAGAAATTAAATTTTAATAACTTTTTGAAAACAATGTGAATAGGGAAATAATTTATATCCTTTTCTAAATTATATCCCTTTCTAAAAATATGTTAGCTTTCTAGGATTTCACCATCATTGGTAAAGATTTTTGCATGGACTTTCATTTTGGATCCAAATGAATATGGTAAATATTAAATCATCACTTAACATTTTTTTTCTGGATCAAAATAAGTTATTTTTGAAGAAAAACATCTCGCTTATTCACAGCTGCTTATATAGTCATATAAATGGAGTAGAGGTAAATTATATACTAAGTTTAGCCTTAGTTAGAGATTCTGATTGTACTTAGACAAGAATATACGAAAAGAGGTAGAATGAACAGGATGAGAATTCAGGAGCTTGTGTTCTATTCTTAGCTGTTAAAATAATATATATCTCACAAAGTTTCAGAATCATGGTTGGCTTCAGTTTTTCATCTGTAAACTGAGAAACTAGAATAACATTATCATCCCTACTTTACAGAGAAGGAATTTGAGGCAAGATAAGTTTAAGTAATCTTCCCAATGTCACACAGCTATTAAATATAGAAAGGGAGGGTCTTGCTTTCATTTTTAGAAGGATTCTGTTTGATAAACTGATGCTGCTGTCTATTTTACATTTCTCATTTTTCTCCAGTATTATACAATTTTCAGTGAAGAATTTTTCAGTAAGGCACTACATTTATGAAAATTTATGAAATTTAGGAAATTTCTCACATGAAATACACCTATGAATTTACCCTAGCAGTTTCTTGATTTAAACAAACAAAAACATTTTAAAAGTTATAAAATCACTCCCCTGTTGAAAGGAGAGAGCATAAGCAAGCTATAAAAAGCCTTCTAAATTTTTCTAGAAGTAGTAGAGTTCTGCAGAGGTACAGTTTATTTATTATTATTATTTTTAAAGATTTTATTTATTTATTTGACACAGAGAGACACAGCGAGAGAGGGAACACCAGCAGGGGGAGTGGGAGAGGGAGAAGCAGGCGTCCTGCTGAGCAGGGAGCCCGATGCGGGGCTCGATCCCAGGACCCTGGGATCATGACCTGAGCCGAAGGCAGACGCCAAACGACTGAGCCACCCCAGGCGCCCCTGCAGAGGTACAGTTTAAATAATATTGGAAACATGTAAAAAAGTAATACTGGAAACATGTAGGTTAAATTTCACTTTATATATGTGGGAATTGATGTATGATAGGAAGAAGCAGTTTCAGCAAAACGTAATTTGAGTTTTTAACCACAATTGATGGTTGAAACAAAGTACAAAGGAATCTACTTATCTTCCTTGAATATATAAGAAGTTCTAGCTTAAGGCTATATTTATATCAGAACAATTATCTAAGCTTAGTGCATTGGTGTAAATTGTTTCCAGCTAAAGGTTAACTTCTGATATGATAGGAACAAACAAGCACAGATTTCTTTCTTTTCACTTGACCGAGTCTGAGTTGTACCTTATAGTGATGGTGGTAGTGTGAGTGCCAGTGGGTGGGGATGGGAGTGGAAGAAGTTAGTCATCAAGGATGCAGACCCTCAGCTGTGTAGGTAGTGCCCTCTGCTGGTCACTAATCATGTGAGTCAAGACTCTCTTTGGAAAAGGAAGTTGAAAAAAAAAAATTATCCTTATTGCCCTAAAATAAGCATTCAATTCTAGACTGGGTATTAAATTTATTTTTCTAAGTCTCAATTATAATATTAAAGGAATCAGGGGTCTTTTATTTGTAATACCTAAGTCAGTTTATCACATGATTTTTACTATGGCTAACATGAAGATTTATAGCATAATTTTAAAAATTTGTTATGTGGAAATACAACTTTCTAAAAAATAATTATTTGAATAGCAGAAAATATAATGATGCATTTCCTTTAAATATCCACTTCTCATAGGGATGTTTAAAAATTTTAAATTGTTATTCTACTCATATTAAATGCTTATAATAATTTAATTTAAACACACAGTTTGCATATACCTCTACTGGGAAAAAAAAATCTGGTTTTCCACATATGTTACTGTAAGTCTTACATGGGAACAAAGCAAAGGTCAGGGAAACTAAACCGAGATTGGTTGAGTAAGGCTTATCATAGTATGGAGAAGAGCTTCTTCAATGCCTCCTGCCTCAGTCAGAACCAGTCTGGGCACTGGACCAGTATTGAGGTGGTAGGTGAGTAACAAGTAGCTCAAACTGTGGGGTTCAGGTAATAGTTCTAATGAATCTGATATCTATACCTGGAATCCACTCTTTTTGAATTGCTCTGATTTCCTCTTAAGGAAACCAGGGGCAAGGCTTCTGAACTCCAGTTTTTTACAGAGGATGGTTGATAAGAATGTTCTCCCTTTACTTATTATAGGTCCAAATCACGTGTAACTTAGACATCTTTCATTAAAGACCAGACAGCAGGATAATCCATCCTGGCCCTGCACCACTTGAGGAAAGTATTACCTTTTATTGCCTTTAGAGTAATCATAGAAGTTAACATTGATCATAATGCATATATTGAAGCTAGGAAAGGAGAGAGCAAGGATTAGTCACTCACAGTGCCTTACAAATGACAGATCTTAGTGAATATTGTCCATTTCTCCAGTGTGCATACATAACCACTATTTCAACTGTTAAAGAGACTTCCAGTCACACACTGGAGGGAAAAAAAGCCAGAGCAATGTCAAGTAGAATAATTAGAGAGAAACAGCACACTAGACTCTGTTCTGACCACAAGTCCCTGGATATGGCTGCCATTGACGTGAGTGAATGAGATTCATGCCAGGAGAAACAAAGTCGGGCTCAGAGAGATGCCTTAACACCAGTTAGCAGAGTAGTAGGGGAGTCAGTCATTCATTCAGTCAACATTTTCCTTCACTTAGAGTGTAAAATCGGAATTAGATAGTGTTGATTTTTTTTTTTTTAAGAAAGCAATGAACAAGGAGAAGCTGTGATTTCCATCCCCCTAAAACCAGGGATACGACAGGGGTCTAGCTACATACTGTGTGGTACAAATGTATGTGTAAATATATTTGGGAGTATGGTGACAAACACATGTGTAGCAGAAACACATAAACTCATGAGCAATGTGTCCTTCAGAAAATCTTTGGGCTTCATTTTCTTTTCTGTAAAAAGAAGGGATTTAGGCTAGTTAAATGTAATGTTTCTTATAGGTCTAAAATTCTATGCGTCTGTATATTCAGCCAGTTTTACTTGCATATAAAAATGTTTTGGAAGAAAGATTGAGAAATTTTGGAACTGGCAGAATGATGAAAATCAGCGAAATCTCCCTCAAGGAAGTTTAATGAGGAAATGGGTCTTGTTTGTGTAGATGCTTATCTAAATTTGGCACCTAATATGTGAGTTATCTTCTGATAACTGAGAGAAATGTTTTCCTTAAATTATTTTTTTTTCTGAGTTGGAAAAGCCTTACATAGAATTTTGAAAGAGAGAAGCTGGGTTTGAGAGGATTGGGGTGGGTATGACTAGTAAGGGAAATCACAAGGTTTAGAATTTTAGAGTGGGAAGGTCACTTGAGATTAATGAATGCAGTTTTCAACCCAAGCACAAATCCTGTCCTGAAAGTTTGTTTTGTTTTGTTTTTTACATTTTTTATTTTATTATGTTATGTTAATCACCATACATTACATCATTAGTTTTTGATGTAGTGTTCCATGATTCATCGTTTGCTTATAACACCCAGTGCTCCATTCAATACGTGCCCTCCTTAATACCCATCACCAGGCTAACCCATCCCCCCACCCCCCTCCCCTCTAGAACCCTCAGTTTGTTTCTCAGAGTCCATAGTCTCTCATGGTTCATCTCCCCCTCCGACTCCCCCCCTTCATTTTTCCCTTCCTACTATCTTTTTTTTTTTTTTTTTAACATATAATGTATTATTTGTTTCAGAGGTACAGGTCTGTGATTGTCCTAAAGAGTTTTAATAAGTTTTAGGGGCAATACATGCACAAAGTGGGATAATATCATAGATATTAAGTATTTGAACATGAGTCAGAGTTAGCCAGATAAATAAACGTGAAAAAGAAACTCTAGAGAGAACACCATGACCAAAGGTGAAAGGATATAAAAAAATCATGGGGGTGAGCAGACATTACAGGCATCTCCCTATTATGAAAGCATTAATTGTGAGATAGGGAATAGTGGCAAATGTTACTGGAAAAATAGTATTTGTGTCATGTTTTGTGTTGAGCCAGGAATCTTAGGATTTATTCCATTACTAGTAAGGGTTTTAAACAAACTAGTTTTAAACAAACAAACTAGTTTAAACACACTAGATTTACACTTTCAGTAGAGCAACCCAGGTACGACATGGAGAATGTATTTGAAGGTGGCAGGACGAGGAGCAGGCTCTCTCATAGAGATTATTAGAGCTAGGATCTAGGGTAGAGTAGAAGTAATGGGGGGAAGGAGGAAATAAGGAATGGAAATTTTTGGAAAATCAAATCAGCAATTTTGTTTAATTGCTTGCTTTTCAAAAATAGTAGAGAAGAGGCGGAAGTGGAGCTGCCGCCGCCGCCGCCGCCGATTGCGGAGCGGGGGTCGCTGCAGCCGCCGCCGCCGCCGCCCGAGGAGTGGGCTTGGGAAGGACGCGGTCACCGCGCTCCGAGCTTCGCTCACAAGCGTCTCTGCGTCCTGTTGCCCTCCCCCCGGGAACGACCGTGGATAAAAGTGAGCTGGTACAGAAAGCCATGGCTGCGGCCTCGGAACAGGGGCACGAACTCCCCAAGGAGGAGAGAAATCTGCTCTCGGTCGCCTACCAGGACGTGGTGGGCGCCCGCCGCGCTTCGTGGCGCGTCAGCTCCAGCATTGAGCAGAAAACCGAGAGGAATGAGAAGCAGCAGCAGCTGGGCAAAGAGTACCGGGAGAAGACAGAGGCCGAACTGCAGGATATCTGCAATGATGTTCTGGAGCTGTTGGACAAACATCTTATTCCCAGTGCTACACAACCAGAAAGCAAGGTGTTCTACTTGAAAATGAGAGGAGATTATTTTAGGTATCTTTCTGAGGTGGCATCTGGAGGTAATAAACAAAGCACTGTGTCGAACTCCCAGCAGGCTTACCAGGACGCATTTGAAATTAGTAAGAAAGAAATGCAGCCTACACACCCAGTTCGACTTGGCCTGGCACTGAATTTCTCAGTCTTCTACTATGAGATTCTAAATTCTCCTGAAAAGGCTTGCAGCCTGGCAAAAACGGCCTTTGATGAAGCAATTGCTGAATTGGATACACTGAATGAAGAGTCTTACAAAGACAGCACCCTGATCATGCAGTTGCTTAGGGACAATCTCACACTGTGCACGTCGGAAAACCAGGGAGATGAAAGAGATGCTGGGGAGGGAGAGAACTAATGTCTGTTGTGCTTCGTGATCTGTTCAATGTCACTCTGTACCCTCCACATATATCCCTTTGTGCGATAAAAAAAAAAAAGAGTCGTACGTCGACTTTCAATTTTTCACAGCCTCAGCCTAGCAAAATGGTCCATGGGATAAACAGCTGGTGTTTGTATCTAAAACTCAGATTGGTCACATAAATGCCACGGCATTCTGAAATTTTGATTTTGATTAACATTGATAGGATTACTGTGTGTTGAATTTTTTTTAAACTGAACACTGTGATTATGGGGTTTTGTAACTTAGCAGAACTCTTTTTTTTTTTTTTTAAAGATTTTATTTATTTATTTGAGAGAGAGAGAATGAGAGAGACAGCACATGAGAGGGGGGAGGGTCAGAGGGAGAAGCAGACTCCCTGCCGAGCAGGGAGCCCGATGTGGGACTCGATCCAGGGACTCCAGGATCATGACCTGAGCCGAAGGCAGTCGCTTAACCAACTGAGCCACCCAGGCGCCCAGCAGAACTCTTACTGTTAGAAAAACTAGACCTGAATTATGTGTAACTTTTTGGAAAGTTTAATCTGATATCAAACTAGTCACTGAAATAACAGTTCCATGGTAAAGTTGTACAGAAAGTTATAGAGATTATATGGGGACATGGAGTGAGACACCTGTCCTGTGACATTCAAGTGTGACAGCAGCTCACAGTAGTTCTGCCTGTTTTTTGGGGATTACAGACACTTGGCCAGTTTGGGCTGTTGCCACTCGAAAGTTCATGACTGCAGATGTCCACAGTGTCTTCCTCTGAGTAAACTCGAAGCCTGAAATGGAAACTCTTTGTGGCAGTTAATTGGATTTTGACACCATGCAAAGGTCCAGTGTTCCTAGAACACGTGACTGACACCCCTTTCCCACAGCCGTCTGACTGATTTGCAACTTGTGCTCCAGTAGTGGAATCTGTTTTCCTTGTAACCAGGACCTGAAGAAGAAAAAAGCCATGTATCTTATGAATGGCCTTATCTGTTTCCTGGGTAATACCTTTAAGAGTCATGTTCTGCAGAGATTGCCTTTCACTTAAGAAGTACTCAGTCTTTGGGTGCTTCCTAGCTTGGGGCTTTTAAAATTTTGAAATCAAACATTCTTCCCACTGTCCTTTTTGACTGTTGACTTTGGTTTTTCTTTTCCCTCTTTAAGTTTCTGTCCTGTTTCCTTACATTTTTTTCTTTTTGAATTCTGTCGTTGTCTTCTGTTCTTTGTTTAATACTGTTTGGGCAGGGTGGGGGCCTGAAGGGGGTGAGCAAAGATGGCGAGCACTTTGGTCAGCAGACCTCGCTTCAGAGAGTTGAGAAGAGCTTCCAGCACACAGCTCTGGCTTCCTCCGGTTCTCAGCACGCTTGTTGCTCTTCAGTCAGACTGAGATCGAATCAAAAAAGTGTTTTAAAATACCCATGATTTCTCCCTGTGTTGCAGCAAGCCCTGATAACGCTTGTTAGTACCTGTCACCAGATCTCCCAAGTGTGCTCCTCCAGCCAAGTTCACAGACCTGTTTGAACAAGACCCTATAATGCAGGGAAGTTGCATGAACACCACAGTGGGGAGAGTCCAGAATAGCCAGGCCTACCAGTCTCACAGTACCCCCTCTCCCTTGAACATTCCACATAGCTGTAGTGTCCACCTGTTTGTCCATCTGCTGAAATGAGAAAAGAAACATTCATGCACTGATTTAAAACCAAAAAAAAAGAAAAAAGAAAAAAATCCCTCCCCCCTTTCTAGCTGAACAAAAATGTGCAGTTAATACTTGGTGCTTGAAAATGCAGTAGTGAATGTGGAACAAGCCTGTCTGTATATCTCGGAGCTCTTTCTTGCTTCCATTTTTCCTTACCAGTATTCTGCCTCACGTTTGCTTCTGTGACGGTCAAGCACTCCTGTGGTTGTGAAAATAGTATAGCCAAAAAAAAAAAGAAAAAGAAAAATCCCCAGTTATTGGTGTACTAGATTTGTGTATGTCTTTTAAACAGTTCTAGTTTCCACCTTAACACGGAATAATCAGGAAAAGTGTAAAAATTCAAAAGTGAAATAAAAAATTTTATCAGTTGCCTGTGGAAAAAAAAATTGTAGAGAAGACCTACGGATTTTTGGTTTGGTAACCATTAACATAGGAGAAAAAAAAGGGTGGTAGATGAAGGGAGGAATATGGTAAGTAAGCACATGGCCTTGGGCATATTGAATTTGGGTTGCATGTGGGATATCCATGTAAGTCTAATTAATGCCATGTTTAAGAGGGGGGGACAGAGACAGAAGAAAATGATACTACCATCAAAGACTGAACAGTGCCTAAACATAGGGTTTGAATTATTTGACAAGACTGAGTTTAGATAAGTTCATGAAAAGATCAAATTATAGGTAAAACATACAACTTTTATTTTTCAGTGCATCTGAATTTTTTGAGCAACTTAATTGCTCCCACTACTTAGTAAAAACCTTTAGCACCTTGTAAATATTCAAGTAATGGTGACTATAATTATTATTAGTTAGCATTTAACATCACCTTGGCATTGGAGAAAAAGATTGGGATGTAAAAATTCTTGTTTCTTCCAAAATCAGAGTCCATAAAACTCCATGTGTGAACTATGCAATTAAATCATGTTCTCGTGATTAAGTGTCTGATAGAGTGAGAAAGAGATGAATAGACAGAGCTGGGTTAAGAATAGAGGACATTTCTGAAACAGACAGACTTGGTTGGTTTTGAAGGTCTGGAAAGGCAGGTGGGGACAGATTGAAAAAGGACTCATGTGAAGCCAACGAATATGGACTTGATCTTGTAGGCATCGACAATTTAAACATGAGGAGACTTGAACAGATATGATTTTGATGATGGCATCTGTGTGAAGACACACTGAAGGATGGAGAGGTTATAGTCACAGAGCTTAGGGACTAAAGCAGCGGGAATGGAACAGGAACATGATGGAGGAGAAAACCTAGAACCAATGTTGTCTGACCCAGTGTAGTGGTGGGTGGAAGACATTTGTGTACAATACTCTGAGGTTTCTAGCTTGATGTAAAATAGTCTCTTCATGGTGAATGTTCACTTTCTTCAAACTTTGCTGTGAAATATTTCATCTATTTTTTTTTTTACAAGGTAAAGTGTAAATGATTGGCACTTTTAATCTTTGGGTTTCCCATTACTAGATAACTAAAGGCATATCATTGTTCTCACTGATTTTCAGAGGGAATATTAATCCTAAACTAAATATCATTCTTCTTAGTATAAGATATTTATTATTGCTTTTTTCATCATCCTTGTTTCCATTAACGTCACTGGTCGCCCTTTTGGTTGTAATGCTTACATTTATTAATATTTGTTTAATACAGGTATATTTAGAAGTGGCTCTGGGTTAAAGTTAGCCATATTGGAACAAAAAGAGTTCAAAAAAGCCATACTCTATAAAGTGATTGTCTGGAAATGCTATGAGGGTGCATGATATTTTCTTTTAGTCACTGATTCTTTTTCATTTTATAATCTAGATTTAGATCTAGATGCTATTGACTTAGTTAGGCTTACATGGTAGTGTTTCTCATTGTTTTAAGCCCAGGTGACGCTAAGATATATACATTTCATACAAACATACATACACTTCACATTGTGAATTAGGACCCAGTAATTTCCGTCACCTTCTGGAATTCCCAAACAGCCTGACAAATAGTCTTGTTCTAATTTTTATATAGCCTTTAAACAGAGTTTCATTTTAAATTGGGGTTAAATGCTCTTCTGGCACAAATTTTCTTTTGTAATGCAGATTTATTTCCTAGAGCAGCAGTTCTCAAGCTTTTTGGCTCCAGACCTCTTTATATGTTTTACATTTTTGCAGTATACATCTTAAATGTTTGACTGGGTAATAAACTGGATTTTCATATCTGCTTCTGCATTCAATCTGTTGCAATATGTGTTTCATTGAAGTACAGGGGAAAAATCTGGCTTTACACAGACATGTAGTTGACAAAGAGTGATGCATTTTAACAGACTTTTCAGATAACTGTGTATATGCTTTCATACAACACCAAAACTTGACAAGTAGTTTCTCGAAGGTTGGTTACAATGTAGAATCTGAATATGTAGTGCTATACCTTCTATATTCTGTTACATTAAAATCTATTGGCTTATCTTGCATTTTGAGGGGCACCTAGGTGGCTCAGCCGGTTAAGCGTCTGCCTTCCGCTCAGGTCGTGATCCCAGGGTCCTGGCATGGAGCCCCGCATCAGGCTTCCTGCTCAGTGGGGAGCCTACTTCTCTCTCTCCCTCTGCTCTTCCCCCTGCTTGTGCTCTCTTACTCTCTCTGTCAAATAAATAAATAAAAAATCTTTTATCTTGCACTTTGAGTGGATATTTTATCCATGAAGTTTAAGTCACATAATGCATTGGTTATTTGGAAAATATTGTTCACTGAGTTATGAAGATGTACCAAACGTGGACACATTTCATGATTCAATATCATTGTCATGTGGCCTCTGGAAAACTCCACTGTACACTTGTGTGAGAGTGTGTGAGAAAAGGGTAAATAATATGTTGACGATGATAAGAGAACCCCTGTAAGGGCTTGGGGACCCTTAAGTGTTTGTGGACCACACTTGGAGGACTAATATTCTGGGACAATTGGCTTCCTTTTATAAAGAAAATGAAATTGGCAAAGTTTTATGTTTGGCTCATCTATATTCTCTTTTCTCTTTGCATTTACTAAGAAAATGAAAACAAGAGGTGTCAGTAGGTTTAGGAAGCCTAGTAGAACATGTCTCTGACATCTTGGGTTCCATTCCTCATAATCAAATAACTCATGATTTTTACATGAAGGACTCATTTCACATAGATTAGACACAGCAAGTCCAACATCTATTAGTATTCATGTATTCTAATAATATATGAGACAGCTACTGCATAAAAAATATTTTTCTTGAAGAATATGGGAAATACAGAGAATTCAATATGTTATGCCGAGAATAAACAGGAAAGAACTAGAATAAAATGTGTGATTATGTCTTTTTAAGATCTTTTAGTGCTTAGATACAATGGGTGTGAATATAGTTAAATTCCATTTTCCTTTTCCATGGAGACTAAATATGAGCTCCATGTTGAATAGGGTATGAAAAGTTTCCATTGTCTAATATCTTATTTAATGGTTAGATAAGCATAGAGTATTTGAGAATTATCAGATGGCATCTAATATCAAATAATTTAATCATTCCAGGAAACTAGCTCATCCTTATGGTCTTTTATTGACTAACTTATATGCAAATATTGAATGATATTTAACAGCATACATACATGCATAGGAACTAAAGTATTAAATGATATTTTTTTCCCTCTGAAGGACAACAACAGGTATGAAATTTGCCTGATTTTTGGTTTACTGTTCTGAAGACAAGAGACATATATTCACTACTAAGAAAGCAAATTTATCAAACTGGCGAGAAAAATATACTTTTCAGATTGGTCTTATTTAAAGCAAGTCTTCATTTCTTGAGTAGTCATCTAGAAAACATATTTCAAGCTGCATAGATCTTTGTAAAAGAAGTTTTGAAAGTAATTTAATATAGTTTTTTCAGACTTGGATTTCATGGACAATAAAATGTAATTTAATACAAAAGAAAAAGATTTGATTTTATCGCCAACTCCTTATTTTGCCAAGACATTAAAAACTAACAAACAAGATGCAAGCAAACTATTAATATGCACTTATTTAGAACCCTAGTTATCATGGTCTGGGGAAACATATGTTATAAAATAACAGTTAAGAGAAGGTTGGAGAGTGACTCTGGACAGTAACATTAATACTACTGGTGAGATTACAGACTAGTCTCAAATATGACCAACAATTTATGAACTTGTTAAAACTGATATTTTTAGATATTTTATCATTAGCTTATTAATATGATTTCACTGATTTCATTGGTGATAGACTCCAGGCTAAATCTTTAACCTCCTGCACATAGACTTCATCTTCTTTTCCCTTCCCTCACCTTCATCATACAACAATACCAATAAAACATGAAACAATCAAATGGCTATTCTTTATATATAAAACACTATAAAAGTGATTTGACACTACCTGAATCACTGGTAGTGTCTTCTTATCATGGCATCAATATGTACATGTATATTAGAGCACAGATCTATATGTGGATTCTAAGGAAATTTTCTGTATATATTGCATTTAGATTACACTATCAAAAGAGAATTATGTCAATGAGCAAAGTAGATTTAGGAAAAATAATGGTATTCATAGAGTAGTTATGTATCGAACAAACACATCTTCACACTTGAACTTAGCCAAAAGGCTGAGAAGCGATGAACAAACACATCTTTAAAAAAATGTTTCTATGAGCCTGAAATCTAGGCAGGGATTTGTGTCTGTATACAAAACAGAGAAGTTTTGAATTGGTTTCCCCAATATCTGTAGGCAAACATTTCTAGGACTTATTCTTTCTATGAAGGAAATTCAGTAGTATTTAGTGATTCAACTAAACAAAGACTGATATATGTCTTTTTTCTGCTGAGTACCTCTAGTCTATCCCCTTGTCACATAATTTTTAAATCATTTACTCTTCACTGATTAATTCCTTGGAAAAGGTGTCAATCTTCCATCTCTTGTTTTCCAAATCTATATAATTCTTCATCTTATTATGAATTATCCTACATGTAATGCAATTTTAAGTTATCCCCAATAAAACTCAGGTATCAAACACATAATTTCATGTGCAGAACAATGTTTAACAAAATAGCTTTTTCTGAAGAACAATTATGAGGCAGTGGACTCTGACAACATTGACAAAACTTTTAAGTTCAATAACAATAAAAAGTTTGAATAAAAGGTGAGGGAAAGGACACTAACACACTGAATAGTTTAACTTCCTGGGTCGTAGTGAATAAGGTAATGCTAAGTTTTTTTCTGTTGTACTACAAATAGATCTTGTATATTTTTCTTTTTTTTTAATGAATTATTCAAGAAGTTACATTTACTTAGTGCTAGTGAATATCTTTTGTCTAAGACACATACCATGTTTGGTTCATTTAAGATTGTCATGTTCCAGTTAGACAGTTTCCCTCATCTTCTTCTCCCTGGCCATCTGTTCTTCTTTCCAAGGTGTTTACCAATGTCATAAGAGGCAATTATTTAGAATTTCTTGCCTATGTTTTGCTTCCTGGTTAAATTTGTTACTCCTAAAGCATAGTGTACATCCTCAAACGTGAATAGAGTTAGTCAAACTACCTTGAAATGGGGGCAGCAAAGGCTTTTATGTTTATTTGTGAGAGCTGATTAGGGCAACTCTTTCCCATCTTCCAAACACTTTTTCATCTTTGTTTCTGCTCACATTCATTCCTAACTTTAACTCCTCTTTTGTTTTCTCACTTTTCTGTGAGCCTTCCTTTCTGTGAGCACAAAGGTTCTCATTTCTGTATTTACTTATTGTGGTCAAGTAGTAGCTTTTTAATTAATAAAATTAATTTATTATTAATACCTTAATTATTTATTAATTATTCTATTTATTAATATATTATGTATTAATATATCCATTAATTCAAAGAAATGACTATTAATTGAATACATATTATGTTGTAAGTATAGGATATAGTGGTGGAAAGACAGATATGGTCCTTGCCCCTACACTGCTTCTGAATCAGACAGCTCAATATAACTATAAATTTTAGATTCCGTGAGTGCGATGATGCGAATGCACATAGTACAAACATCTAACCCAGCCGAGGAAGATCCAAGAAAGCTTCCTATTGGAGATGATCACCAGCATAAGTCGATAGAAAAATAAATAGAAGTTATATATAAGTTTACAAGGCAAAATGGGTCAGGAAAAACTAAGAGATGTTCTAAGTAGTTGGAACAACCTATGGGAAGGCTGTGAAATCAGAGAATATGGCAGGTTTGAAGAAGGAATTTGATAGAGTTGGGAATAAAGTTCATGAGGGAAGATCTTAAGAAAAATAGGTGAGGTAAAGCTAAGGCTAAGGTTAATTAATTAATTTGTTACTATTTTTATTTTTATTTTTTACCACATAGTTTGCCATTTTATTTATTTATTCATTTATTTATTCATTTATTTATTCATTTATTTATTTATTTATTTTTGTTTGTTTGTTTGCCATTTTAAAGAGGTGTATCCTAAGGGCTAGGAGAAATCATTAAAGAGTTTTAAGCAGTAGACTGATAAAAGCTATTTAAGTTTTAGAAATAATAGTCAAGGCTGAAATGTGTGAAGTGATTGGAGGAGTCATTACCGGAAGTAAGGTGATCAGACTATCAGAGGAGTCCAGGCAAAAAATGAATGGAAGCTGGAGTTAGAGCAGCGGAAACGAGAGAAGAGGAAAGTAAGAGTAATATTTAAAGATTTAAGGAGTAGCTTCAATAAGATAAGTGAATAAGAAAGAGGAAGAAGTCAAAGATAATAGCCAGATTTTTGTCTCAGGAAACTGAATGAATGGAAAATTCATTAACACTGATAGAGAACACTGAGAAAGCATATTTGGAGGGCATAGAAATGAATAAAAACAGATTTGAGAATCCTGAATTGTAGTTGCCAGTGTGACATGTTAGTGCAGCTAGTGGATCAGAATCTCAAGCGGTATCTCAGTGGTGAAGATATACATTTTCAAACAGCCAAAGCACATGCCAACTGAAATATAGAGACTGGATGAGGTGAGGTGCCTCATGGTTTGTGGAGTAAGAGAAAAACAAGGAACAGAGCACCAAGGAACACCAATATTTAGTGGATATAAAGAGGAAAAATAATAAAGATAATTTGGAAGAAACAAAACAAATGAAAAGATAATTTGGGATGGATGGGACAGTCAAGAAGGAAGACGAAAGTCTCAGTGAAGGGAAGGAATAAATTGTTTCAAGATGGGTTAGGCCAGTGATGGGTATTAAGGAGAGCACATACTGCATGGAGCACTGGGTGTTATACGCAAACAATGAATCATGGAACACTACATCAAAAACTAATGATGTAATGTATGGTGATTAACATAACATAATAAAATTTTTAAAAATGTAAAAAAAGAAAGAATAAAGGCATGGATAAAACCATATGTTGTAATAAAATAAGTAAAATTATTCCAAGAGTATATATCAGTTCTATTTTTCTTCCTTATGGAGAAAGCACTGTTAATGAAGTGCAATAGTACTGTTCAGTTTCAGGAGCGTGGAAAGTATAAAATTCATGCAGAACCTAACACAATATTATCTAATCAATAGACATTTAGAATATTATTTCTACCAGCAGTGTATGAAAGTTCAGTTTTTTTCTTTCTTTCTTTTCTTTTTTCTTTTTTTTTTTTAGATTTTATTTATTTATTTGAGAGAGAGAGAGCACACAAGCGGGGCAGTGGGGCAGAGGGAGAAGCTGACTCCCCACTGAGCAGGGAGCCTGATGCGGAGCTTCATTCCAGGACCCTGAGATCATGACCTGAGCTGAATGAAGATGCTTAATCGACTGAGCCACCCAGGCGCCCCAAGAGTTTCAGTTTTTTTCTTAACACTTGATAGGGTCAGTCTCCAAGTTAAGCCATTCTTATAGATATCTAGTAGTAGCTCATGGTTTTAATTTGCATTTCCCTAATGACTAATGATATTGGCTATCTTTTCACATGCATTTTTACCATCTTTATATTTTATTTGGTGAAGTGTCTGAAGATTTCACCCATTTTACTTTTGGGTGCTTCATATTATTGAATCTTGGGAGTTCTTTATATATTCAATATATAGATTATTTATATGATATGAAAATATCTTCTTCTAGTCTGTGGGTTATCTTTTTACTTTCTTAATGTCTTTTGAAGAACTTTTACATTTTAATGAAATGCAATTTATTATTTTTTAAAACTGTACAGATTATTGTTTTGGTCATGTATCTAAGAAATATTTGCCTATCTTGTTAGTGATAATGTAAAATGGTACAATTACTTTGGAAAACTAATTTGGCAATGTCTTTAAAATTTAAACACATCTACCATATGCTCTAGCCATTCCAGTTCTAGGTGTTTACCTAAGAGAAATGAAAGTATATGTTTGCACAAAGACTTACACATAAATATTCATAACAACTTTATTTGTAATAATCAAAACTGGAAATAACCCAAATATCCATCAACAGTTGAATAAATAAATTGTGGCATATCCATGCAATGGAATATTACCCACCAATAAAATATAACAAGTTATTTTAATACAACTTTAATATCCAACTGGATGGGGGGAGAATAATTACAAGAGGCATGAGGAAATTTTGGGGGATGACTGAATATGTTTATTATCCTGATTGTGGTGATGTTTTCATGGGTGTATTTTGGGTCAAAATTGTACATGTGCAGTTTATTGTTTGTTGATTAAACCCCAACAATGTTGTAAATATTATTTCTACACTCCAACATCACAAATATACCAACTCAAAAGAAAAAAAAATCCTGCTTGTTCTTGTGATTTGATCAGATAATTTGCTTGAAATCAAGGCATCATCAGTTTCATGGATTTGTTCAGTAGTTTTTCACTCAGAATGTGAGAACTCTGAGAACTGATAGTAAAGCCTGGAGAATGTGGTAACAAGTTGCAAAATGTGTCCCCTTTTGCCTTGAACTCTCACACACTAAGTTGGAATCACTGCGTTCAACAGAAAATACCTCTCCCTAGTTTCTAAATAAACTTCCAGGAAATGATATTAAATATATTTTTTTTGGTCTCTTTGTAAAGATCTGTTTTTCATGGATTTGGAAAATAGATTTTTTTTTACAATGTTTTGTTTTCTAATAAAATTTTCCCAGAAGCAGATGTCTTAACAAAATTATATATTGGAAACACTGAAAAATGACTTCACATTTGCAATTTTTAAAACATGTTTTAATATTTCACAAGTCTTTCGAGTCCTTTGGTTTCTTGTATGTAGTGTTTTTAAAAGAAACTTCATCTCAATTTTCTTCATCTTAAAACATTTGTTGTAACCTTAGCACTTCTAATGCCATTTTTAAAAAGATTTTTCAAACTTTTGCCTTTTGTTGTGGGACATTTAATTTAAAAACATTCAATTAGCAAAGTAAAGTTCACACGATGGGCTTAAAGTTATGTTATCTTTAACTAAAAAATAATCATTTCTTTGATTGAAACTTTTTAATAGTTTAGGATAAAGTAAACAATTCTCTCTCTGGTCCTGAGGGATTGTGATCAGAAGTAAAAGAAAGGAAAATCAGTCCCTCAGTCTTCTAACAGTTCTATATACCAAGGAAGTAATGGGATGGAGGCAGGATGAGCACATATTCCTGTTTGCCTGGGACGGTCTTGGTTTATAGTTGTTGGGGGGGGGGGTTGGTTGTTTTTGTTGTTGTTGTTATTGTTGTTGGCATAATTATCAGTAGCTGTCTCTTTAATTTCAAGATTATCTTTGTTTGAATGATTGAGTGGATCGGATCTCCTTCACTGGGCTGGGGCGCCTACCCCACAGTGGTCATAAGGGCTGGTTGCTGAAAACTCACAGCCGGTCCTTCCCAGGAGAAATGACCTCAGCTGAATCAGGTTCAACATTATGGGGAGGTTATGCTCCATTTTCCTAGACTCCATCCCCAAGCAGCCAGAGTCTGAAAACCGACTAATGAAGCCAGGTTGACTCCCTTGCTCAAGGTAGGACCAACTCTATGATCCCAACTCTATGATTCCAACTCCGCATTGAATCAGACTAAAACTAGTCTCTAGCTGAGACCACATCCCTGTTTGTGTTTGTTTTCTACTTTCTACTGCTTCCCTTACTCCCTTTCTCCTGAGATTTCTTGACCAATAAATTACACAGGAATCTTAGGTGCTGCTTCTAGAGAACCTGACCAAGATGTGCTGGAATTTGTACCCCCAAGCTGTAAAGATGGGACTCGGGAGTTGGTTAACTTGGTGGCTGGATGGCAATCAGAGCCCAGTCACTGGTGGAAGGCAGAGTTGGTAGTCTGTGGCTTGCTTTGGCTTTGTGATTGCTTTAAGAGCTTATCAAATAAATGGAAACTTAAACATAATAATCTATTTGATAACTTTAATTATACTTTTATCAGTATCTACTAAAATGAAAAGGAAATTATAGTTAAATGTCATTTTATTTCTGAGTATATTCTCTAAATATCCTATTATCTTAATATTCTGAAATGATTTTAATTATATCAAATTTGAAAAAAAAACTTAGTTTTCTAAGAAGATCCCTGAAGGTAATGACTAATAACCAGATTTTCATAAACTCTGTCTACCTGATAAAGAAAATAATTTAATATATTTTTAATTTGATTCAAAAAGTATTGCAGCTGAATGCCAAACATATAATCCCTATATGTGTTTCTACAGAGTGGTGCCAGATGATCATTTTACGGGAAAATCAAAAAATACATTGTTTGATTAAAACAACTCCGTTTGGGCTAGAAATTCTGGACAGAAAAAATAATGAGATTGATACATTAATGCAAAGAAATAGAAAAAGAGAACCAGCATATATGCCGTTATTGTGAGCCTTTCCACTTAAAAATTCGATGTCCGTTATTGTGAGCCTTTCCACTTAAAAATTCGATGTAAATATCTCTGAGAACCTCTTCAGACTGCTCTATAGTCATGATTTTCCATCTATGATCTTTGAGTGCTAGAGCTTCCTCACTGGATTATCATTTGCAAACACAGGACAAGAAGCGGGGCCCTAGGCTTTCCATTCTGTATTGAATGAGAGCAGATTCATTTTTGTTTACCCAAAACACTGAACTTCTAAATAGGATTACATTTGAGGAAAGAAATAATTACACTTGAAAACCATTACCTTAGTTGATAGCTAGTCAAGAGGAAAATGATTATAGACTTTTGTCTCAATTGATTTTATCTGCTAAACTGGGTCTTTTGTTTAGAGTAACAAGTTAACTACCTCATCATTACACCTTAATGTCGCTTGCAAAGATCCTCATGTTGTGTCTCCCTTTGCTGTATCTCCTACTACTTTCCATTACAAGCCTTCTGCCCTTTGTCAGATTAGTGTCCTGACTATCCCCTGCTGCACCTGTGTTTATGGCCAGCCCTATAATCCTGCCCGCACTGATGTTCTCATCTGGAGCCTTTTCCAGGTCACGCAGGTCACTTTCTTGATGGCCTATTGTATATATTGCCCATATTACATATATCCACTAATCCACCATTTTCATATATTTCCTCCTTAGTTTTGACTAAACAGCAGCCATGTCTTGTCATGTAGACCGCTGGAACCCACATGGAAATTCAATAGGTAAATGTCCATTGATCGATTTCTGTATTACACCTATATCCATACATTCTGAAACTCTTGCCTCCTAAACTAGGTTAGGAGATTTTTGCTCTTTTTAAAAAATAAATTCTAATTTTGAAACAATATCGAAGTTACAGAAGAGCTGCAAGTACAATGCAAGAGCTTTTCCCCTGAACGATTTGAGGAAAAGTTGCCAACCTGATGTCCAATCACCTCCAAATATTCTGTGTATTTCTTTTTTTTATGTTATATGTATTATATATTGTATTCACACAATAAAGCCAGAGAAAAGAAAATGTTATTAAGAAAATCATTAGGAAGAAGAAATACATTAACAGTGCTGTATTGCAAAAAATTCATGTGTAAGTGGACTTGCACAGTTCAGACCCGTGTTGTTCAAGGGTCACTTGTAAATCAGAAAACAAGATGTCCAAAAATGGTATCATTTCAAGAGCCATTAGGACAGAATTGTTAACACTATTGATGCTATGTGAGGTAAGTCTATATATATTTCCATTTATTTAGATTTTCTCTAGTGTCATTCCATAAATTTATATGCATCTTTCTATGAAGGATTGCCCTTTTTCGTTAGAGTTATTCCTTTTTTTTTTTAATTTAGTGATTCATCACTTACATGTAACAACCAGGGCTCATCACAATGAGTGCTCTCCTTAATACCCATCACCCATCTAGCCCATCCCCCATTCACCTCCCTCCATCACCCCTCAGTTTGTTCTCTATTGTTAAGAATCACTTATGGTATGCCTCCTTCTCTCTCTTTTTTTTCTTCCCATATGTTCATCTGTTTTCTTTTTTTTTTAAAGATTTTATTTATTTATTTGACAGAGAGAGAGAGACAGTGAGAGAGGGAACACGAACAGGGGCAGAGGGAGAGGGAGAAGCAGGCTCCCCGCTGAGCAGGGAGCCCAATGTGGGACTTGATACCAGGACCCTCGGATCATGACCTGAGCCAAAGGCAGACACTTAACGACCGAGCCACCCAGGCGCCCATCTGTTTTGTTTCTTAAATTCCATGTATGAGTGAAATCATATGGTATTTGTCTTTCTCCACGATGGACTTATTTCACTTAGCATAATACACTCTAGCTCCTTCCACCTTGTTGCAAATGGCAACATTTCATTCTTGGTGATGGCTGAGTAATATTCTGTTGTGTGTGTGTATATATATATATATATATATATATATATATATATATATACATACCACATCTTCTTTATCTGTTCATCAGTTGATGGACATTTGGGCTCTTTCCGTACTTTGGCTATGGTTGATAATGTTGCTATAAACATTGGAGGGCAATCACCCCTTTGAATTGGTATTTTTGTATACTTTGGGTAAATACACAGTAGCACAATTGGTGGATCATAAGGTAGTTCTATTTTTAACTTTTTGAGGAACCTCCATACTATTTTCCAGAGTGGCTGCACCAGTTTGCATTCCCACCAACAGTGTAAGAAGGTTCCCCTTTCTCTGCATCCTAGTCAACTCCTGTTGTTTCCTGTGTTGTTAATTTTAGCCATTCTGACTGGTGTGAGGTGGTAACTCATCATGGTTTTGATTTGTATTTCTCTGATGATGAGTGATGTTGAGCATCTTTTCATGCCTGTTAGCTATCTGGATGTCTTCTTTGGAAAAACCTCTATTCATGTCTTCTGCCCATGTCTTAACTGCATTTTTTTTAAAGATTTTATTTATTTATTTGACAGAGAGAGACAAAGTGAGAGAAGGAACACAAGCAGGGGGAGTGGGAAAGGGAGAAGCAGGCTTCCTGCTGAGCAGGGAGCCTGATGCGGGGCTCGATCCCAGGACCCTGGGATCATGACCTGAGCCGAAGGCAGATGCTTAATGACTGAGCCACCCAGGCGCCCCTGCATTATTTGTTTTTTGGGTGTTGAGTTTGATAAGGTCTTTATAGATTTTGGATACTATCCCTTATCCCTTTGCAAATATCTTCTCGCATTCTATAGGTTGTCTTTTAGTTTTGTTGATTGTTGCCTTCGCTGTGCAAAAGCTTTTTATCTTTCTAGTGTGTATTTCTTACAAAGAGTTTCTCTCACATAATTATAACACAACCATCAATCTTAGGAAATTAACACTAATACATTTCTACCATTTAAATCTTAGACCCCATTCCAGTTTTGCCAAGTGTCTCAATGTTGTCCTTTATAGCAAAGGTTTTGGTTCAGAATTATGTGCTGTATTTTGTTTTCATGTCTCTTTAGTCTCTATGATACTTTCAAAGATTATAGTTCTATTATTTTGCAAACTGCCCATAAATTCAGGTTTGTCTGATATTTCCTCATGATTTAATTCAAATTATGCATCTTTGGGAGGAATATCACAGAAATGATGCTGTGTTCTACTCATTGCATTCTATTATGTGTCACATGATTTTAATGTTCCCTAACATTATTGGTATATACTTAGATCACTTGATTAAGGATGGTATCTGCCAAGCTTTTCCACTATAAAGTTATTCTTTTTCTCTCTTTAATTAGTAAGCGTATCATGGGAAGATTTTTTTTCAGATTTATATATTTGAGAGAGAGAGAGCACGAGCAGGAGGGGCAGGGGGAGAGAGAATTGCAAGCAGACTCCACCCTGAGTGTAGAGCCCAATGCAGGGCTTGATCTCAGGACCCCGAGATCACAACCTGAGCTGAAACCAAGAGTCAGGCACTTAACCTGTGCCACCTAAGCATCCCTCATGGAGAGATATTTTTAACTTTGTAAACATCCAATTCCTTATGATAGTTTTCATTTGTTACTTTACATATATCAATATGAACTCATGGTTTCCTATTTTATTCAATGGGTCATAAGACATTACTATCATTATTTATTTTGATTCTCAATTTGTATCAGATTTGTCCACTGAAGATGCTTCAAACTAGCTTCTGTAAATTCTTGAATATCCCTATCATTCTTTGAGTACTTGTTGTCTGGCATAAAATGATGTTCCAGGTACACCTTCTATTCTCCTTGCCCAAGCCCTGGGCTCAGCCATTTCTCCAAGGAACCCTAGTTCTTGCAAGTGGAGAATGATAGTTAGAAGCCAGATTTAAGTGGAAGGTGTACTCTTGTTATTGGGCTATCGTTGCTTGCAGGCCATTCTGGAGGATAGAACTTAGAGTATATATACTCTATATTGATGTTTGTGTTATAATTATGTGAGAGAAACTCTTTGTAAGAAATACACACTAGGAAAACAAAAAGCTTATATATATACCCATACACATTTTATATCTACATTTGAATCTGTCAACATATATTGAAAACAACACATTTCTTATCATCTTCAATTCCAACCCAAACCGCAAGATTCATTCTACCTTTCCCTAATTTAGTACTTGTAATTCTTTTCTCTGGCAATACCAATCTGGTCTCCATTATCCTTAATATATTTAATTTGCTCAGTACCCCGTATGTAACCAGTTTTCCATTACTGCTTGCACCCCATTCCCTATTAACACTGCTTTGCCTGATTTCTTACACTTGCCCCCCTTCCCCCTATGGACTTTCTCTTTGCTGGGCTCAGGCTCTGACTCCTCCCCAGTCCAGGCTACCTCCATAAGAGTACCCACTTTCTCACTGTTTAATCTGCACTACTCATATCTTCTCTACACAGTTGTCCTCTGCCACCCACAGCTGGCTTCCTCTCCACATGGATACCTCCTTTACTATTTGGGCTCTGTCACCCCACATCAAACTTTTCCCATGTGTGGTTAGCCTCATCACTCCCACTGGACTCTGACACCTAATGACAAGCTGTCCCTTTACAAAGATACCCTCCTCATCCTGCTCAGCCTCTAAAACCCTAAGCCAGGTCACCTCTTCACATGGATTATTTCCCTCTCACCTTGTTTAGACTCTGACTCCCCACTCCAAACTTTCCCTTTCTCCCCCTGTTGGGCTTTGATAGCCTACACTGCTCACTCATGACACGTAGCTGCTTTCCTCACCTGCTTGGTCCTCAGCACTCCACACCAGGCTCTGCCTCCACCTAGATTCCTAACTCGCCCTGCCTGGCTCCAGAGCATTAGGACTGAATTATTCAGGAAGGAAATAGGAGGAGAGAGCAAAAGGAAGAAGAGAGATCTTTGATCTTTTTGCTTGCTTATAGTCACCCCAAATTTCCTCTTTCTGTTGTTTTTGTTTCTCTGTCCAAGGAGTCACTTCCAATTTACTTTGGTACTCTTATCCCAGTGAAGCTTTTGTCTTCCTAAGCAATGATCTCAACCCTAGCTTCTCTATTATGTATTATTATTATATAAAAGTCATTGTCAGATGAAACTTGACATCCTGAGTGTTTAATATATACTATTTAATTTTAAGTCATACCCATGTAAGAAATTATTGGCTTAGCATAATGTGCTCTGATTTGCACACTCTCATTTAGAAGTAGAACCCTGCAGGAATTGGTAGTATGTATCCTTATTTTATTCATTTTATTTCTTCAGGATGTTTTTATATTACACTGCAGCAATACTTTAAAAGAGAGAAAAATTCAGTCCATCAACCAGTAAATGATTTTATGAACATGTGACTTTTATCCCCACTGAATTGACTAAAGTCATCTATTATTTGGCATTATCTACTTATATCCTTATAGCAGTGAAATGCTCAAATCATTGTGAGAGCTAAAATAAATATACAATAAAAATGTAAATACAAAGAGGTAATTTTCTCAGGTAGGCAAGATTTCTAAAAATGCTTTTTACTAAGTTTATTCTTCATATAATTACAGTGGGAAAAATATATACACGTAAAATGAAGGTTTATAATATAGTTTTAATGATGTTTAAGGAAGTATTTGGGATTCTGATATAAACATATGTTCTAATCAGTCCAATATTTATTCATGTCCAAAGTAACAAAGACACCACATTCTAGATAGTTTCCCATTGTCAGGCACAGTTACCCTGCAGATAGAGCAGAATTCTAATGTGATAACTTAAGAAAATAAAGGATGTTTGAATAGATATGCTGCTTTAAGTAAGAGTGATATGATTACCTAAATGCATATTATCTTTTTCATGGAAAGACAACCTTTGTTGGCTTCCTCTACTATGAGTGAACAGAATTTCTTTCTCACTAATTTTAATCAAAAATAGTCCAGTGACTGGCTGAGCTCCAATGGCTGAAACAAACCAAAGATTCCAAGTTATTTGAATTGCATCTGATGACAAAAGTCATAAGATTTGCTCCACAGATGCAGGCAATGCATAGGAATGAGTGGAGAGGGAAGGAGATAGTTTTGAGGTACATTGTTTGTGTCAAGTGCCATGATAATTATTTTATATGTTATTTCATTTACTTCTCAGGCAACCCTGATAGTTACCTTTAATCTCAAATAACAGCAAATTCATAGAGAAATTAAGTTACTTTCTTGATCAGTGTATTTTATAATAGATACCATCTGGGGCAAACAAATAAAGCAATGTAAATGGCAGCTCCTGGAGATTGCATATGGTGGCCCCTCATAAGCATCAAGCACAACTTAGTCTCTTCCTCAACTTTTCAAGACATCAGTTTCCTTCCTAAACAAGCTTCTTATAATCATGCAAGAGGTTTGTAGAGCTTTATGAATGTTAAGTAAAATCAAAATCAGAAATTATATTTCTAGTTGAGTTTGCATATAAGATTTTCTTCAATTAGGAAATTGGCTAAAAATAAGAAATAATATTATATGGAATAGCAGAAATTCACTCAAAAGTTATTTATTAAATTTTCTAATCTTACATTAATAGAAAAAATCCCCTTTTCCTTGAACATCTTCAGCTGTAGAACAGTGATGACTTTTCTTTAAAGGTTGCAATAGTGAATGTAAAAATTGTTTGATTTTATAGTCTTGTGTGGCTAAGAATTGTAAACATTTTCATTTCTTCATTATGCCTCCTCTATATATTTCATTATATTCACCACTGATCCTACATTAGTGTTGGTGACGGGCTTTGACAGGTGCCTAATACTGTCTTTTAAAATGTTACTAATGTTAAACTCAGCTGGACTTAAAGGTTGTGCTTCAAATTTCACTTTATTTCTCCCAAATTTTTCTTCTAAAATGACAATTCCTAAAGCTATCTGTAGCTTGCTTTTCTGGGATCAGTTTGTGAAATTAATGTCAGTTAAGAAACTATATACAAGTGCTTGAAAGAGAGGTAGAATTATTAGAGTGGTATTTAATCAAGAGATGGTCATTATCACCTGTGTGTGATATTTTTATATTCCATCTACTTGTGATTGTGTCCCTACCACTCTTATGTACCAACATGTACTCACACATTATACATAATACATAGCCACACACACACACACACACACACACACCCTGTGTGCTTGGATTCTTGTTTTACAACCCCTTGGTCTTAGCAGTCAAGCAGCCCTGGGCAAATCACTTACACTTCCAGAATTTAGTTTTCCTCATTGAGCAACAAGAAAGGGGCATACTTAATTTTATTATGTAATTATAAGGATAAAGTGAGTTAATATATGGAGACAGCTTAACATATAGTCAACAAAAACTTTAGTTATCAACACAGGATTTGTTAACTATCCTGTATGACCTGGCAATGGATTATATCAAATTTATTATGTTATAGTTTATAATTATTTAAATGTTTAATGTGTATTGGTTTTATCTACCTCATTATATTTTATGTCCCTGAAGGCAGTTGAGGTATAAAATTCATTTATGGGAAGAATCATTGAGATACTGAGTTTTAGAGCCAAGAAAGGGTTTTAATCTCTATAACACTATTTAAAAAAAATTATTCAAGTCAATTAAATATTTGTTTATGTGAACTAAAAATGTGTGGTTAACAAAAGAATTCCAATTAATTCATATTTTGGTATTATAGGGATATCATTGGAGATATTTTGAAAGACTAAGATTTTGCTTACAGCTGAATTTGAACTTGAGTACAATTTAATAAAATCAGAATTTTCAAAATTTAGGGTAAATGTTTGTTGGGTTATGAACATTTATTTTAAGCATTATAGCTACAAATAGAAATTGGTCCAGACTTTGCTAAACACCATTATTTACCAACTTCCAACCTTATTTGACCAAAGACCAAAGATATACTCTTGAGCTAAAAGGAAAGCTCTGTTTCAATTATTAAATTTGTATTATTAAAATTAAATTGTATTATTAAATTGTGTTATTAAAATATTAAGTTTTATGACTACCTTTTTCCTATTTGGGAAGAAATATCATGTGATTCTATAGCACAAAACAGTAAATTTATTTAATTATTTCTTAGATACAAATCTTCAAAATGAGTCCCAGATGTTGTATCTTAATAAACAAGAACCCTATTACATAATTAAACAACTTCAAAGAGCACTTGTTGAATTGATTCTCCTTTTGGACTCCCTATACTTGATGACAGCGATGAAAATATCGTTTTAGCTCTTCTTTGAAAATTATCAACCCTCATGACATAAAAAAAGACATTGAAATGCAAGATAAATATGTTTATGCATATATAAAATTAGTATAGCTCTGTAAATATGCACACACATATAAATATACACAATTGGTTTTGCTATAATCATTTATGGGTAGCAAATATTCTTGGTGATAGGATCAGTGTTACTGATTTTTCCTTTTGCCTTAGGCTTCAGGATGACTTGGCAGGTCATGATTACTGATTCAATCTTTCTTTAGCCTTTTGATATTTTGTTCACCATGGCTTATTTTGCATGTATTTTGATTTTTTTTAAAAAAATGCATTGCATTAAAATATTATTTCTATTGTTTAGGAGATAACTTTAGTTTACTTCATCTCCACCCCTCATAATATAGATCCTTAGTACTGAATTCTGTTATTATTGGTCATCTGTTTGCATTGAAGCACTTGATCCTCTTTATTATTGATAACTAACTTCCTGTTTCTCTGCAAGCATCTGAGTTTGTGTGCCTGCTTCGTTCATTAAATTTAGGAAAGCTGCCCATTCCACAGCACTATCAGCTAAATGGTGTTCATGATTAATCTCAGGGTTTCTTTGTTCTAAGTGCTATCAATGGTATCTACCAAGTTTACTGGATAAGCAAAACAAGTTTTCAGAAAATACTAAGTGTATCTTCTTAAGAAGAATTTACAGTGGACCTTGTATACCCTACATTCCAACAAAAGATGATTATATATTTCCATGAAAATACAAATTTTACAAAGAATTATCTGTGTTACTTTTTCACTTGGACACTCAACTGTTGAAAATCATCCTTTCAGGAGTTTGATGGTTTTGTTTCTTGGGGTTCTGAGTGACTAATTTTAATGGCGATTTTAGAAAACATTATTGGATAGCTGTTTAATAAGCTGTGAAGTAGTAAAGCCACCGGCATTTCCATAACTTTTTGTTGTATTAGTTACTTGTTCTTTGACATTTTTGTCTTGAAATGACCTTGCTGTTAGATGAATCACCTTTGGAATAACCAATGTGGCAATAAGGTGGTGTAAAAAATATGGGTAGATGCATTTGGCACCTTCTTATTTATGTTGCAACTGAGGCCCTCACTTTCATTCCTTTTTAACATTGATTATTATCACCTGCCACGACCACAGACTCACTCTACACAGGTGAGCAACATGGTCCAAATGTGTCATTTTTCACAGAAATTAGGAACAGACATGCTTAAATGGAGGATAATGGCAAAAGTATTAGAAATTTTAACTCTAAATGAGTCTTTCCATTTAAATTTTATATACAATTTATATATAAATTTTATATACAGAGGAACAATGTGGACTGTAGGCTTGTGAGAATTCATAAGAAGGGCTTAAAGGGTGCTTAAACTTAGACACAGTCAAGGAAACCTAACTCCTGTTTAATAAAATGGTTCCAGGCACTGTGGAAAGTCTTACCAATAAAATGAACTCTGTCTTCCTTTGGGATGTGCTGTATCACTTACCAACCAGCATGCCAAACAGGATTCCGAAAGATTACAAAATACATTGTTGTATTTTAAACCATTCATGTTAAAAGCTTTACCTCCTTTAACAATAAAAAAGTGGTAATTGTGCCTAGACATTGAATGTTACATTTAGAATATATACCACATATATTAATACTCTTTCTCTCATCACTACTAAGTATAAAAACCCCAGAATTGCCTCTGACAAGGCACCCAGTGGGGTTTTCTCAAATATAATTTGTAAAAATATTGGACATTGTGGGTCACTTCTTCCTTCAACAAAGGCAATTTTTTATTGCTTCTGGTTACTTCATACTACTAGTTTTCCTTTGACTTCCTGGGTTAAACTTGGTTGTTTTGTATGTGAGAGTTCCTTAGATAATAGCATTATTCAGAATTTTATCTTTAGACTCTCCTCTCCTTCCCTTTCCTCTCCATCACTCCCCAGGTTTCCCTGTCCTGTACACTATCTCTTGGCAATCCTACTCTCATGGGCTATATGCTCATGACTACCTAATCCATATCTCTAGCTCAGAATCTGCTCCCTAGATCCATCTATCTGCAACTCCATACAAAAATCTTCCCCTGGATGTGTTGCAAATACCCACATTCAATCCCAAAGTGCTCCTCCTCTGAGTTCTTCCATATAGTAAATGACATAATTCCTATGCCCACTTTCCCAAACCAAGAATCTGAAAGCTATGCTGAATTCTGTCCCTGAATCATTCCATCAAATTTTGTCCATTGTGCTCCTTCTTAAGCTCTCAAATTGCTCTGCTTTTTGCAGTTACCATACCACCACCTTAATTTTGCTTTTATTGTTTCTCAGATTACTAGAACAGTCACCTAGCTCCAGATGCCCTGCCTTGGGTTTTGTCACTCCCCAAGTGCATGTCCACACTGCCCAGAATCGTGCTTCTGAAGTCTTCATGGAGGCCTTCTTGAACTGGCCTGTTCTCACTTTTCAGTGAGAAGTTTCTATCCACCCAGCATCTCACTATCCTCTCCTATCCATCAAAGTTATCATCAAACCTGTTATTTCCTATCACTTTCCCAGGCCTTTGGCCATGCTATTTATAACACATTCTTTATCCCTCTTCCCTGGGATAACCTCCACTTGTTGTGTAAGGTTCAGCTTCAGAGTCCTACCTTCAGGGAAGAAACCTTGACTAGTAATCTATAAATGCCTTGGCTGGCCCTCCTCTCTGCACCCACAATACTTTGTGCTTCTCTTTGTTATTTTATTGTATCTACCAGATTCTTTGTCTGCTTTCCCAACAGAAGACTCAAGGGTAGTAGATAGGAGACCTTTGAGGAGCAATTCTGATCACATATATAACTCCTGCCAGATTGCCAAAGGAAAGGATTTGGACAGAAGAGTCTCAGAAAGCAACTGAAATCGCCCCTAATCATTGTGGGGGCAAAAATGATCGAGTTTGGGGTTGGGAAATGAGACCCATTTGTGTTCACTAGTAGGTACAGCCAACTCACATATTGTGTTACATTGTACAGCACATTTTTTAGCATTTTGTTACTTGGAGATTGTTTTGAAATATGTGTTTTGTTCTCCTCATTCATTTTAAGCTCCCTGTGGTAGAAGACTTTAATCTCTACCAGATATAACATCAGAGGTCAGGCTCCAGAGTTGAAGAGTCAGGTTCCAGTCCCAGAAATTATAATAATCCCATGTGAATGTATCAATAAAGTGATCATAGGATGGTGATCAGTGAAATATAAATGGACTGTAACTGAGAACTGTAGTTTGGGGTAGAGATTAAAAATGTTCTAAGGAAAATTTTAAGAAAATGAATAAAAGAAAATGTTAAAGAAAATAAGTTTCAAGTTTTTATATTGGAAAACAATTGAAAAAGACATAGTAATGTTAGTGTTGAATTGCATATTTGTGTTAATTCATGATTTAAAAAATAAACTATTTTTTTAAAAGATTTTATTTATATATTTGACAGAGAGACACGGTGAGAAAGGGAACACAAGCAGGGGGAATGGGAGAGGGAGAAGCAGGCCTCCCACGGAGCAGGGAGCCCAATGCGGGGCTCGATCCCAGGACCCTGAGATCATGACCTGAGCTGAAGGCAGACATTCAACGACTGAGCCACCCAGGCGCCCCATAAAAAAAAAAAAACAACTATTTTTTTCAGTGTTATGACCATGTGGCTACTTATAGTAGCATCCTGATCATCACTGGTATTCATTGGGAACAATCACATATAGATTCTTTGGCCTATATATTTGATCCCTTTTTTTTCATATTTGATCTCTAATACTATTCATCCTTTATAAGAAACAAGTATCTTTGGAGAGTAGCTAATTTCATGTCTCAGGGTAGGAAAAAGATCAATCTGGGTTTGAAAATCTTGTTTTTGCTACAAATTTTTCTTTCAGAAAATCTCAAAGGGTACAAAAAGGTAACACAGTCAGCATGAAGAATTCCCAGGTCAATTTGTGATGATCAAATACCCCAAATAAGATAATAATAAGAATAATAATTATAATTAAATGGAAAGTTGAGGTTGTTATATGAATCATAAAGTTGCTTCAAAGAAAAATTTATAGAGCATGTTGCAGGCTTGTTGTAATATAAAGGAAGGGTAACTATAGTAGGATATGCTTAATGTAAAACTTATTTTTAGTGAGCAGAAGAGTTTTAACATATAGACCTATTTTGTATCTTTTATTAAGTGTATGCCAACTTACAACATGTAGCTTGAATCTCTAGCTGTGTAAATAGGGTTGTGAAAAGTTTTACTTGTCAGGTACTGTATAAAATGGCTGTAGAATTCCTGAGAATGCCTGGTATTTAAAGCTGTTTTGTTTTGTTTTCCTTCATTGGTACTTTTGTGAGTTTCTTCAATGCCCATGGTGAGAACATTAAGCTATTTGTGTGTGTGTGTGTGTGTGTGTGTGTGTGTGTGTGTGTGATGTTGGTTACTCATCTTCCTCTAGCTAGCTACTTTCCTTATCCTTAGCCCTGCATTTCTGATGGTCCAATATGCAGACTCTCTCCTTTGAGGTCCCATTTTCACTACAGGTGCTCTCTTAGGCAGCATTTAAAATGGCTCCAGATCTGTTTATCCTCACCTATGTGGCTCCACATCTGGTTTATGGGAAATAGTTATTCATCCTTTCCTTAAAAACTTTGGGAGTACAAACTGCCCAATGTAGATACTTCTCCTTTGCTTCTGCTGCTAGAGTTTATAGCCACCGATTGTTCCCTTGTCATTTTTATGACAGGTTTAACAAAAGCTACAACACTCCCTAGCTGCAGATGGCAGATGGCAGCTTCTGAGAGAACTCCCATTGAAACCCTGGTCTTTTGACTTGCGACAAAGGGGGAGGGCACACTCAACTCCCCTTCTTTACCGGTTTAGATAGAACTCGGAGCCCAGCTGTTCCTCAGGAGCTCCCTCTCACACAGCTCACCAATCTGTTTTCTGGCCTCAGTCTGAATAATGTTTATGTCCTCAGTCAGGACAAGGTCTTTAACTTGTTCTTCGCCATCCTTTTTGAAATGTCTGAATGCTAATCTCTCTCCCACATCATTTTGGGATCTGAAATCTATTGTTTTTGGGTCTCAAACACAATTTCATTTTAATATCCAGTTAGACATGTTTCCCATAATGCTAGTGCATTTGGGACAATATAAGGAAATAGCAAGAGAATGAGTTTTATAACACTGACCAAATTAAACTTTGAAAATGTCATTTTAAAGAAAGGTACCAGGGTACAGACTCCTTATTAGTCACTCAAGGTTTGCATCATTGTGACCCCATGTGGTGACTTCCAACTGATTGGTTGATAGCACAAATCGAATACCCTTGGCATGTTTGAGATAATACAATTGTGTGTGTATTGGGGGCTGGGGGAAGTCTTGTAACATTGCTATAATCCAGAACGGTATTAAAATATTTATTATTGTGGGGCGCCTGGGTGGCTCAGATGGTTAAGCGTCTGCCTTTGGCTCAGGTCATGATCTCCAGGTCCTGGGATTGAGCCCCACGTCAGGCTCCCAGCTCAGTGGGGAGCCTGCTTCTCCCTCTCCCTCTCCCTGTGCCTCTCCCTCTGCTTGTGCTCTCTCTGTCTCTCTTTCTCTCAAATGAATAAATGAGATCTTTAGAAAAATAAAATAAAATACTTATTATTGTAAGTAGCCTAAAAATTATAAGGCTAGAAATAATGAAGAGATAAGCCCACAGGACTGATAGTTTTAAAAAGTAATGCATTTTAAATTATTGTATTTACGTATGTTTTGCCTGCTATTTTAAGTGTTTAAGAAAACTAAATTTTTAGGTTTTGTGGGGTTTTTTTTGTTTCTGTTTCTTTTTTCTTTTCTTTTTTTTGGGGGGACATGGTTAGTAGATACTGTCGGCTCTCTAAAGAGATTATACTCTGCCTCAGCGGAATAAATAGTAAAGAATTTGCAACCATCTTTAATCTATAAACCACATTAACTATATGAAACTTTTCCCCCAGAGATTCTTTCTAAAAATTTTAAATGTCTTAACAAATTATTTTTCTACATGAAAACTATTTTATACAGCAAAGTTTAACAGATTGATTATTAATTACCTTGCAAGCAATGGTTAGTATGCCTCTTCACAACATAAAAGTACCACAGACACTAAATAATCTTAGCAACAGCTAAAGTGATTACACAGAAGAAGAAAGTAAAATACAGAAACATAAAATTATATGAAACACCAGGGAACCACTCTTAGAGCCATCTCACTGTTAGATAACCTTTTTAAGAACTATGTGTAAGACACTGTAATAAGTGTTTTGTCCAGATTGTCTCACTTATTCTTCATAAAACCCAATGAGGTATGTTCTAGTATTGTTTGGACAGTTGCATAATTGTACAGTTGTATATTTATAATTGTGAGGAAATGATAACTTGAATTAAGTAAATTGCCCAAAGTCAAAAGATTAAAAATGGCTGAATTCAGTCCAGGATTCTGGGACTAAACCACAAGGCAAAACCTGGATGCTCACAGCTCTGTGTTGAACAAGGATTGTCTTGTACACTCTCCCTTATGGTAGTAACAAGATTAAGGAAGTTTCTGCTTTGTGTGTATGTATTTTTTTTTTTTTTTAAGCATTGTTCTCAACCATTTGATTTTTGAAAGGAGATGCTGCTCTGGTTCTTGATTTAGCACCAACTATTCTTTTGTTTACATAGAGTTACAGTTTTATTTGTTGTTTTGCTCTGTACTGGAAACATAAATAAAGTTTTCTACATTATTTTCAATCAAGGGTTGTGGTACAGTTTCTTTGTGTGTTTGGCATGATACATACATTGTCTTTCTGGGATTCATCTCCTCACCACGGAGTAAAGAGAACTTTGGGTTCTTTTCAGCATGAGTGATAATGTTAAGAATTAGTGTGCTGAGAAGGAGCCACTGGGCACAAAAAGAAGGTTGTAAATGAGATCCCAATACATAGGCACCAGGTGCTTCTTTCTCCTTTTCACAGAAGCAATCCTCCACCACTAAACTCCATCCACTCAGGGGGCTCAATGAAGGCTAACCAGTCTGATGCATGTGTAGGCAACAGTCCCATTGACTGGCACTTATAAACAGCCAATGCCAAACCCATGAGGTTTCCAATGAGATACATCAAACCCTGAAGGAGCTTCAGCATCTTGAAAGTGGCTGAAATGGCCATAAGTGCCTGAATGGGCCACCAAGCCATCATACACACCATCATAGTAGGGAAGATGGAGATCGTATTGCCTGCCATGTACATGAAGAAGAGGTTCATGGGAATCTGCTTGAGGGGACCCAAGGCAATGTCCCAGCAGCGCTTCTCCGCCAGGATCCGCTCTGTCTCTTGCACGCTGGTATCAGGCACTTGCTTGTCCAAGTAACCAACAGGGTACAGCAAGTCTCCCTGGCCACCGCCCTGGTCACTTCGGCTTCTGCTGCCTCCTCCAGGCCCGCTCAGCTCAATGGCCCACCGGAAGCGCCGGCCTCGGTTGCCCACCAGGCTCCCCTGGGCCATCATGGCCACGGCCGCCTACCAAAGCTGCGAAGCTCCTTACTCTAAAGCAGGGCCTGGACCCAGGTCCACTGACACTGGCTACTTCTTGGTCTTACTCTGCTGTGTGTATGTTTTAATATTGACTTTTCCTATTAATATGTGGTACTTTCTTCCAGTTCCTTCTTGAGTAAGAGGCACACTGATTTTTTTTTAGTGCTTTCAATTATATCTTGTACTTTTTTAGCTTAATTTTATAAAATTTAGAAATAATTATGTAGAAAAAAATCACCCATTATTTCACTTTCAAGAGTAAGTTGTTATTTATATATTCAACTCTTTATGACCTTTCTTCTACGCATTTTCTACATCGTTTACACTGCATTGGCCATTTTGTGGCCTGCTTTGTATTTTTGTTTACCATATCATAAACATGTTCTAATGTTGTTGAAAACATTTTAAACATCATATTAAAATTTTTATACTAAAGAACATTTCAAATATACACAAAAAGAGACTAGTACAGTGAACTCCATGTATTTGTTATGTAGTATCAAAGTAGCTAATAATTCAACCAAAACGATTCCTACTCCCCTCTGCTCCAATTCCTACATCATTTCATCTAAACATTACTTTCAGTATTTGAATGTTATTCAATCTCATCATGAACCGCATTTTGCCTATATAAAAAATCTAGTTATCATTGAAATCTCATCACAATGTTCCTGACTAGATTAAATACACTGTTCTATGATTATATTAAGAAGAAAAAATGTTATTTGTGCTCTCATATGAACATCTGTGCCATATGAAACTTTCTCTAATTAACTTCCATGCTGCCGCTGAATTCTCTAGCATATACATGACACATTGACGTACCAAATCCATCAGGTTAATGAAAAAGAAAGGCTCTGGTATTAATCACTTTTGAAACCATAAAATCATAACTAGTAACTTTGAATACACCTGATAAATTGCAGACACAGTTGAGGGTTCTGAGGCAAGCATTAGAAAGTGAACATACCTTTCATCTTAAAATATTAACAGCTCTGCACGGTAAAATTTTTCTTTTCATTATAGACTCAATTTGTTTTAACACTTCCATTGGCCCTCACCTTTGCCCCAAATAGTATTTATCAGCCTGATTTACATTTCCTGTCCACGGAACGAAGCTAGTGAAAAATGCCTGCCCTCCAAATACTGCTTCAGAGGCCTTGCTAAAATTCTCTCGATAATCTTTTACATCAGCAAAAATAATTTAGGGAAAAAAAGTCTCTGTGACAAGAACTAGGGATTGTTTATGAGGTAAAAGAATGTCTTAGAGCCAAATGCAAGGACATCAGGTTATGTGATCATAGACAAAAGTCTGTCAACAATTTCATTTAAAAACCCATTTCTAAAAGGTTTACAGCTCTGCTGATGTGGTTACCATGGGTCCCACTCTAACTTAAAAAAAAAAAATTTGTGATCTTTTATATTACATTTGCCAATCCATTTGGGCTGAGGACTTAAGAAAAAGGACAAAAGTAAAGTATTTTACTCTGAAGCATATTTACTCTTTCTACATTAATTACTTTTCTGCAAATATGTGCTCATTCTAGAATTGAGATACAAATTAGGAACTATTTTTGCATTGTTCGCTCATTTTGCATTTAATTCTCATCCTTTCTCTCTCTCTCTAGTCCACTAAGTACATGGATGTTAAAATTGCACTCCGATCCCATGTATTCACCAGTGTAATTTGGTTCCTATGATTTTTATTAACAAATATTTGCTTCCATTTATTGAATGCTTACCATGTGTCAGGCACTTTACAAACTTTACCTCAAAACTTCACCTCACAACCATGTAAGGTAGATGTTACTACTCCTTATAACAGATAAGTGAACTGAACATCAGAAAGATTAAGAAACCCGCCTGTGGACACTTGGGTGCTTGGGTTGTGGAAGAGCATAGCTTTGTTTGAATACAAAGCCTATCTATTCTTGAATATTTTCTGAATAGATGATAGAAGGAGCTTGCTCTAATAATGCTCATGTCCTTATGCTACTTTGACTATTGATAATAAAATACTGTTAATTTCAGTTATATCATTGTCCTCTTTGGAAAATTTATAATTCAACTAAAGTATATTAAGCTGTCTGTATTTACAGATACATAAAAGTTAAATTTAGAAGCATCTTTAAAAACTAGTTTAGCCCAATACAAAAAAAAAAAAGTTTTCTTATTCTTTCAATGTTTTGGTTTTAAATCTAAAATATTCTGTAGCTTTGACCTCTGCCAGAGACATGGAAATTAGCATCTACCATCTGAACTCTTCCCATCCCATCTGCCATGTCTAGAAAACTAGTTCTAATTTTATAAAAGCAAAAAGAATTTTAGCATCATGGTAATTAATTATTGCTTTTAAAACACTATTAACAAGTCAGGAAACGACAGATGTTGGCGAGGATGCGGAGAAAGGGGAACCCTCCTACACTGTTGGTGGGAATGCAAGCTGGTGCAGCCACTCTGGAAAATAGTATGGAGGTTCCTCAAAAAGTTGAAAATAGAGCTACCATATGACCCAGCAATTGCACTACTGGTTATTTACCCCAAATATACAAATGTAGGGATCCGAAGGGGTACATGCACCCCAATGTTTATAGCCAAACTATGGAATGAGCCTAGATGTCCATCAACAGATGAATGGATAAAGAAGAGGTGGTATATGTATACAATGGAATATTATGCAGCCATCAAAAAAACGAAATCTTGCCATTTGCAACAATGTGGATGGAACTAGAGGGTATTATGCTGAGCGAATAAGTCAATCAGAGAAAGACATGTATCATATGATCTCACTGATATGAGGAATTCTTAATCTCAGGAAACAAACTGAGGGTTGCTGGAGGGGTGGGAGGTGGGAGGGATGGGGTGGCTGGGTGATAGACATTGGGGAGGGTATGTGCTATGGTGAGCGCTGTGCATTATGTAAGACTGATGAATCACAAACCTGTACCTCTGAAACAAATAATACATTATATGTTAAAAAAAAAAAAGAAGATAGTAGGAAGGGAAAAATGAAGGGGGGGAAATTGGAGGGGGAGATGAACCATGAGAGACCATGGACTCTGAGAAACAAACTGAGGGTTCTAGAGGGGAGGGGGGTGGGGGATGGGTTAGCCTGGTGATGGCTATTAAGGAGGGCACGTATTAAATGGAGCACTGGGTGTTACACGCAAACAATGACTTATGGAACAGTACATCAAAAACTAATGATGTAATATATGGTGATTAACATAACATAAGAAAATTAAATTTAAAAAAAACACTATTTCACTTAACCTTTGCTTCAGGCATTTCTTTGGGTTCATGGTTGTAGCTGAAATACTTCCTTTCTTGGTTCTTTTTAGTGGGGCTCTGTTGGCATCAAAACCCTTCAGTCTCTTTATGTCTGATTATGTCTTGATTTTGTCATGAGAATTTGGACGGGTTGTAGAATTCTAGCCTGACAGCTATTTTCCCTCAACATTTATTGTTGCTTTTGAGAAGTCTGTTGTCAATCTAAGTGTCTTTTCTTTAAAGGTAAAATGTCTTTGTTAGGAAATATGACTCCAGAGGTAACTTTTACTGTTTTTTCTTTGATGTTCTGAAATTTCACTGTAATGTGTTTAGATGTAAATTTATTCTATTTATGCTTCTTGGCATTTGATTTTCATGTTCTATCTGAGGAAATAAATTTTTAAAATTCTGAAAAACACTAAATGAATGTCTCTTTTAATACGGCCTTCTTTATTTTTTTGGTGGGGAGGGGCAGAGAGAGAGATTGAACCGCAAGCAGACTCCATGCCCAGCACAGAGCCTGACTCGGGAATTCCATCTCACGACCCTGAGATCATGACCTGAGCCGAAACCAAGAATCGGATGCTTAACTAACTGAGCCACCCAGGTACCCCTTAATATTGCCTTCTTATCAACTCATCTTTTTTTTCACTTCTCATTCTGGCCTCCATGTCTCTCTCTTAACTCTGCTTTCAAGTATTAAGCAAGCATTTTTATCTCTCTATATTACTTTCATTGCTACCATTCAGTTTACTAATTATCTACTTCTCTCTCTTTTTTTTGTCCATTGACTTTTTTTATTTCAATGTCAAAAATTTTTTTATTCCCAGGATTTCAAATTGGTCCTTTTATTATTATTATTATTGTTATTATTATTATTATTATTCATAGCCACCTGCTTTTTTCCCTGAAAGCTTTTCTTCTTCTTCTTCTTCTTCTTCTTCTTTTTTTTTATAAATATGGATGTGGTACATTTTTAAATCTCTGCTAATACATCATGTATGTATAGTTTTTAGACTGCTGTGGTGTTTCTAATTTCTCAGGAGTAAATTTCCTATTTATAAAATGTGTAAGTGATCTTTCATGACCTTGATTTTCCTCATGTAGTATGGAATTTTAGTTTGTAAGATTGTTCCAGGTCTTTCTTTTTAACCCTTTTTTCTGTACCTGTTTCTCCATATCTACTGATTTTTCAGTTGTTTCTACTTGGCTACCTTCAGGTGCAGGTGTTAGGTGGGTGGTTTGATTGTGAATCTTTGCTTCCTCTTCTACCATATCATTCTCCATCTCTTCTAACAATGGTCTGCTGAGATAGTGATTTTGATTTTGAGTCTGACTGTATCTTTTAAAAACCTAAACAAGAGAAAGATATATTAATATTTTTTAAAGATTTCACCTATTAGATTATCTTTCATAAACTGAAACAAAAATTCACAAGCCATCTTGAGCAGAAATTTTACAGTGACATATTAGTTAGAATCATAAGATCACATAAGGCCACAAGAAACTTTTCATTTTATAAAAAAATAAAGTTCAAATTCAGAAAGGACGAGGAACCTACATGATGCCACACATTTGGTGAGTGGAATACAGAAAACTATAAACCAATTCTCCAGACTTCTCACTTCTCTACCCCACATACTTAATCCTCCTTGTGCAAAATGCTCATTGACTTCTGAGAAGAAAGGCTGATGTTACTTTCATTCAAAGAAATAGTTGTCTTAAAATATCTCCAATTATAGATTAATGTTGGTCCATAAGGCCGATTTGGCCTGTACATATATGTGTTTGGTTCACTTAGAGTTGATAGTTTACATGATTTCTACTACTAAAAGTGAGAGATAAAAAAAAAAAATTCAGACGGGAACACTTGGCAGCTGCAGGCCACAGTCTGGCCTGACAGTAATTACACAGGGATGAGTAACCACCGTGTCCATTTCATCGGAACGTCGTTGTTCTTTCACCGCTCCCCATCCAGCTACCTTACTCATCTATACCCCTTGCATCTCCTCTGAGTTAGGGATCGCTGGTCTCAACACTCACAGGGCTGTAACGCATCATTGAATTTTCATGTTTCTGCTACAGTGGTGCTTTACAAATATTTACCATAAACACCTCATTACACATTAGTTTTACCAGATTAAGTATTTTCTAGTAAAGCAAAGTACTTTTTAGTAGACATTATTTTCTAGCACCTGGCGGAGTAGTGGCAGGTGCGGGACTTCTGCAAAGTTAGACAGCAGGGAAGATGGCTTGGGCACCTGGGGAGCGGATGCCAAAGAATTCAGGAGCCAGACCAAGGCAGAACAGAGGGTGCTGATGGTGTGTTTCGCTTTCTTTCTCATGGTGCTGGGCACTTGCCCTAAAGCCCTTGTGCTACTACTAGGCAGCATAAGGTCTCTGTCATTTCCTTGCCCCTTTCCCGTGAGGGCACAAATACTTGTGGGACTCAGGGTCTCTCTAAAATTGAGTTCTAGGGCTAAGAGAAACTACCTCGAGCCGGAAGGTCCTCCTCATTTGCCCTCTGTACCAATAGCGTGGCCTCCTTATTTCACTGGGGGTAAACTGAGGGTTAAGTATCAGAGGAATTAGAATGCACATCGGGCAGCAGCCAGAAAAATACCTCTCCAGCAGCAGCTGTTGTAAGAACTACCCTGTTTGGTGTAGAACTGATCAGCAAAAAAAACCTCAAAATGATTGTTGTACCTTTGTGTGTGTGTGTAACTTTTATTAAGATCTTACAGTTACTAATCTAGTCTCTCCATTGGCAATCCTGGCCATACATTCAGACTCTAAATGCCATTAGGCACACTTAATAGTCATTTGGGTTTTCTGCCTCCTGGCTATCTTTAGCTCATTATACTGGAAATCACCAGTCTGAATTACTGTATATTTGTGTATTTGTACACATACATAGAGATAAATTTCCACTGACATCCAGTAATATTCCTCAGAGAGTGCGCAGATAATATGGAGTACAATGTGGAGGAAGTTTTCTTCGTGGCTGCAAACTATGTGTAGACCCTCTTCTGTTTGCTCTTACGGCATCTTATGCTGACATCCATGTGGAGCTCACCAAATGTATGTGTTTCCTAGGGCTGCTATGACCAAATACCATAGATGTGGTGCCTAAACAACAGAAATTTATTTGCTAACAGTTCCAGAGACTGGAAGACCAAGATCAAGGTGTTAGGAGGTTTGGTTTCCGTTCTTCCCTTAGCTTGTCAATGGCCATCTTCTTTTTTTTTTTTTTTAAAGATTTTATTTATTTATTTGACAGAGAGAGACACAGCGAGAGAGGGAACACAAGCAGGGGGAGTGGGAGAGGGAGAAGCAGGCTTCCCGCGGAGCAGGGAGCCCGATGCGGGGCTCGATCCCAGGACCCTGAGATCATGACCTGAGCCGAAGGCAGTCGCTTAACCAACTGAGCCACCCAGGCGCCCCATCAATGGCCATCTTCTTGCTGTGTCCTCGCATAGCCTCTTCTCTGTGTGTCCAGATGTTCTCCTTTTATAATGATACAGATCAGGTTGGACCAGGGCTCACCCTAACAACCTTATTTTAGCTTAATCACTTTTTAAAGACCCAATCTCCAAATACAGTCACAGTCTGAGGTATTAGGGGTTAGGACTTCAATATATGAATTTGGGCTGGGGCACACAATTCAGCCCATAACACCAGGCATATTGCATTTGGTCACTTGATCTCTCTCTCACTAAAAATGAACCCTTGAAGGCAGGAGTCATGACATACTTATCTTTGTGTTCCTTATATCCATCATTTTTTATTAAAAAATATTTATAGAACTGAACAAGCTCACAAATATAACTATGATGTTTTGTGGCTTTTTTTTTTTAAAAGATTTTATTTATTCATTTGAGAGAAAGAGAGAGAGTGCACAAGCAAGGGGAGAGACAGAGGGAGAGGGAGAAGCAGACTCCCTGCTGAACTGGGAGCCCAGCGTGGGGCTCGATCCCAGGACCTGGAGATCATGACCTGAGCTGAAGGCAGATGCTTAACCATCTGAGCCACCCAGGCACCCCTGTTTTATGGCTTTTAAAGAAGTTTTATCTGGTCCTGACATATTTGGTTGGGAATGATAGGTGTCCAAGGGACTTATCTACAACTAAATTACTCTTAAAAAAAAAAAAAGATTTTATTTATTTATTTGACAGCGAGAGCATGAGCAGGGGGTGGGGGCAGAGGGAGAAGCAGATTCCCCACTGAGCAGGGAGCCCAACGCAGGGCTCAATCCCAGGACCCTGGGATCATGACCTGAGCCGAAGGCAGAGGCTTAACTGACTGAGCCACCCAGGTGCCCCCTAAATTACTCTTATAAAGAAATTCCAGATCTAGCCATATATTCAGAGATAGGTGAGGAGTGTAATATTCTATTTAAAATGAGTGGCGGCAGAAAATAACACAAGGAAAGAAATAATAAGAGAACGTGAAAGGATAAATATATATTGGGAGAGGCTGGTTCCTATGTCAGATAAAATAAGCCATTGTCTATACCTTCAAAGGACTCATAACTAACTTAGAAACAAATATGTTCAAATGCTTAGGCATCCGTAGGAATAAAATATGGACAAAATTGTATCAGTGGGTAGGAGTTAGCAAGTGCTGCAGCATTAACAGAGACCAAATTCCATTGTGGTCTAAAAAAACGGCTGTGGGTTTTGGTGAGCAAAAGTTGTGACTGCGTTGAGGACAGTAGGTTAGAGTTGGACTTTTAAGGATAAAGGGGGAAAAGCAGCACAATTTAAATTGTGCTTGGTTCCAGAATTTGGAAATCAGGGATGGTGAAATTATCAGGAGGCAGTTGAAAAAGAAAAACCAGCATAGTTTTCATAGCACAAATCTTGTAATTATTTTATTGACTAACATATTTGCCTTTTTAAAAATGTTCTTTCAACTCTGAACAATGAACTGTCATGAACATTTCAATCATAACATAAATTAAGTCTACCCGGCATAAGCTTAATGTTTTCAAAGGATAAATAGCTAAGTAGTCATAACAAAATGACTTATCCTTCTGTCTAGCTGGCATTGGAGTTAAAATTCTGAGATTTAGGTCATGAATCATGAGGTGATGGGTTCCCCCCACCCCAATCATAAGCAAGGAAGAAAAAGAAAATACAGAAAAACCCATAAGATGTTTTGGATGTCAGTAATCTACTACTGTAAGCTCATAGGAAAATTCCTGTTCGCTTAAAACATGACATTTGGCAAGTACTATATGTCACTTTATCCTATACACATGCCATGGCATTACTTAATTTTTTTCTTATCTTTTTAGCTCTAGGTGTTGTTTCCAAATCTTCATGGTCAAATGACAGTTTATATTGTCTTCAACAGAAAAATCAGTCCACACTTTAGGTACACCTCTTGGAAAATATGTGTCTGTCCATTGATGTTGGCTGAGTTTCTTTCTTTCTTTTTTTTTTTTTTTCCTGACCTGGCATGGTTTACACTTCTCTCATGTTTATCTTAGGAGATATATGTCCTAGCATGGAATGCAAATTAGGAGTACAGAGCGTTCTAAACTAGTTTCCATTTGACATTATTTAATAACAGATTATTATGATTGCTTTAAATAGTGTATGAGGTATTCCTTGGAACTCAGGTTTTACATTAATTTATTATAGTTTTTTCAAACTTTGTTATAGATGATAGTAATTAAGATTATTTTAAATGTTTTACTAAAGGTGTATTACAAACCAATTAAGAGATAATTAGATTCTAGGAATTTACTGTATGCTTTTATATAAGGAGTTGAAATCCCTTTCTTCTGCATGCTGTTCCTTGGAGTGTTTGAACTCAGAGTCATTCCTTATTCTACCTCCACTCTGATCCCCCCAACCCCATGCTCAACTCCACGTATTTTAGGGGGGTGTCCAAGATGATCTTCCTCAATCATGTGTCAGATAGCTTCTGGGTGGATTTGGCTAGCGGTGGGCACTATCAGGAGACTGGAGATGAGAGAAGGGAGAGTCCAAGGCCCACCCTTTTTCCCTTCCTTCTTTCCTTCCTTCCTTCCTTCCTTCCTTCCTTCCTTCCTTCCTTCCTTC